>NW_026606968.1:375000-457500 GCF_029890125.1 Rhinichthys klamathensis goyatoka
AAAAGAAGATGGAACGCAGCCAGAACTAAGACACAAATTAATAAATTTCAAAATAAAAGACTCCACTGAACAGAAGACCTCCTTAAACAGACATGATGGAATACTATCTGTTTGACAGTTAGCAGGGCTAAATGTGCAACTATCTCATTCAGTTCAGTGAGGGTGACCGGTTCAAAGCTGTCAAGGACAGCTGTGCTTGCCATAGGTGCTGGGGAGACCTGAGCAGCACGAGAGAGATTATAATAACGGCTTCTGCACTGATCTGTGTCCAGAGTGACCAGAGCCGGTGAACTAACACAGCGCTGAGGAGCTCCTGTGCTCAACGTCCTGAACTCAGACAGTGTTCATTAACACTAACCCGCCGCCTGCGCTCGGACAAACAACAACAACACCATTTTATAATAAGAGGAGGAACTTTACAGTCATTCAGCCTTGCAATGAAGAGATGCGGCGGCAGCATATTAACAGCTGAACTCAGATCTGGAAATATCAGACGTGCGGACGAGCTCGGATCCTCTAAATGCCTGTTTATAAAGTGTGTTATAGCTATAACCGCATCATCTGTGCTTCTATTGCTCCTGTATGCACAGTGAAATGGCTCTGATAGACACTGACCGCTGTTTTTACTACATTAATCATCATTTTCTCCAAACACTTCATTACTGTAGAAGCGAGCGCTACTGGAGGATCATCATTATTCTCCTCACAGCAAAGCTGGTTTGGGACAGGGATAATAGTGGAGCTCTTCCACATTGAGGAACTGTGTGTGTGTGTGTGTGTCTATAGATGTCTGATAAACGGGCGCCAGCTTCTGCCAGCTCTCGACTGCAAGATCTCAGTGTCCGCCCAGAGACGCGTCTGGCCCAGAAGCCTTGTTAGGACACACATGTGGACACAATCTCTCCACCATATGCGGGTCAGTGAGTGTTTGAGGATAATCCAGTCCAGACGAGGCGTCCAGTGCAGTTTCTGCTCCTGTGAGAAGCCTCTGACGGCAAACCTGCAATAAACATCGCTCAACTCATCCGCCAGAGAGAGTGTGTGTGTGTGTGTGTGTGTGTGTGTGTGTGTGTGTGTGTGTATTGGAGAAGCAGCAGAACTTTTCTTCACGGCGGCTGTTGTTGGAGGACGAGGAAGTGTGAGGAACAGCGCTGAGAATGTGTGTGTTCAGAACGCCGGGCCGGGAGAGAAACAGAAGTGGATGAGGGACGAGTCTCGCTTTCATGAGATGTTGAAGAGTTTGCTCTAATGCTGGAACTGCTGGAACTAATGAAGAGATCGTCGAGTTGAGCTCTTGAGGAGAAATGGACCATTTGTAGAATCGGTGTATTGGCAGCGGCAGAATGAAGAGATGAAGTCTGGGAAGAAGATGGAGGAGGAGCAGTTTAAACTGGAGATCTCCAGGTGGAGGAGAGAGAGTCTTCTGGAGCTGGTTTGAATGAGCGCTGGATTTTGCGCTCAGAAAGAGTTTCTGTGTTTGGATCTGTAAGATCTTCTGCGAGATGTGACTGTTGGGTCTCTGGAAGAATGGACAACTCGTCGTCTGAAGGAAAGCGCTGTATTTCCGGATGTTGGACATTGTTCAGTACGGCACTACCGGACGCTGGAGCGGCTGACACTGGAGAGAGCGAAGCGGATGCTTATACACTCCTGATGACTGACAGATTAGATGGACTCGCTCCTCCATAACTTACGTTTAGGAACTTCATTTCATCTCAAGTTAGTGATGATATCCTAATGTGTGTAACTAGTAGATCTCTTAAAGTCCCCAGTGAAATAAAAATGTAAGTTTTTTGTCTTTTAGCATGAATATGTTAGTCTTACTGTAATCTATAAGCTAGTGTGTAGACAGCATTTCCCAATTTAAATACACAGTCGAACTGAATAGCCGTTCGTACTACGGTGAGCAGTTCAGGACATCTCAGACCTCACTCATATGAGGAAAAGGCTTCAGGTCTCAGGAAAAACAACATCAATGTCAAGTCTCGTACAATCAGGCATCGGACGAAACAGCCTCAGACTAAAAGATGCATTTATGTCTGATGCCTTTCTGTCTCCGGCTGTTTCCTCCAGTGACGAGAGAAAGAGCTGAACTTGGCATGACAACTTTGCAAATGGAGCTTGAGGAAAGTAGTTTTAAGTTTTAGCGCCATGTCGCGTTGATTAATACGCCATTTCATGATGCATTTTGAGGAAAAGGCTTGGTCATCTTTCGTCTGGAACAGAATCATACAGTGTGTGTCGGACATTAGATATGATAAATCTTTCTGTAGGAGACTTTGAGCTTTGTAAGTTTGCAGATCTTATACACACACAAACAGCAACATAACACACCAAAGGAAACATATGCATCATATGACACCTTTAAACCATTAATACAAATGTAATACAACTATTATTAAAAACATGATGTTTGAACTCAATCTTCCATTGTTTTCCAAAAGTGAGCTTGAACTGTTTTATCTTCTCATAATTATTAAAAATGAATCTTTCATTAGTGTTTGTCTCCCTCTGCTGGTTCAACACAAACACATTCAGGCTCTATATTTACTCTAAAACTCCAACATTTGTGAGTTTATACTGTGTGTTTATACAAATTAAATGGTTAATCTATGAATGAGAAAGTGTAATTTGCTGTGAAATAAAAGGTGTTTCACTGCCGCCTCATCAGGTCTGTCAGAGGATCGTTGAAATCTAAATGAAGTCTTAATTTATAACAGTGAAGTCACTGTATCTTCAGTCTGTGTTGATTCTGTTGACTGTGAGTCTCTGTAGTGGATCCTTATTCACCATCAGATGATCAGCAGAAGATCAGACTGTCCTCTATAAACTAAAATAAAACACACACACAGTCACATATGCAGTATGAGATATTACATCTGTCACATCTTTACATAAGAAAACTAACTAGATAATCTATATTAATTCATTCTCAAACATGATAATATAGCTTCTATCTGATGCTCAAAGTCACTTTACAGAATCAAAAGCACATGAAAGTTCACTTTCACACACCGGACAGCTGATCCAGAACCAGCAGAAATCATCATTACACTCACTACACATTTAATATCAGTTAATAACACACAACCCAAATCTCAGATTATCACACACATAAGGCTTTACACAGAAGAAGCGGCACAGAAACCAAATCTGAAGCGCCATAAAATCACGAAATGTTCGACGACTGTTATTTTGGTGGTTTGCTTCACGATGTATATCTTACTCAGTGTGTCTCTCTCTGATTTTACACCCGTTTCACTGAAAGGATACAGGTTATATCCGGCATTTCAGTCCTAAATTACTAGTGATATTGGTAGTATCACTACTAATCTACTGTTCATCTGTTATGGCGAACATATCAGATGTGTGTCTAACGTTACCTCTGAGTGCAGGTGAGGATACATTCGAGCTGATGTCGGTACGATTGGAACTGGAATCGGTGGAGAAACAGATCCGTGGTCTGCTGGAGAGGCAAGCCGAGCTGCGGGATCGGCGATCAGCGCTTGAAACGTCACGCGCCGATGCACACAAGTCAGTGGTTAGTAACTTTTTGACTCCGACTTCCTCTACTCCGTGCGTTTCTCTGCCCAGGAGGACGCGATCATCTCTGGCATCATTCACTCCGGCACCAACCCAACACCATGGACCCTGGGTGATCCCACAGCGGAAGACACGAGCCAGGACCAGAGCAAGAACCTCTCCGCCCCTCCCGGTCTTCGAGATCTCCACCCGGAACCGCTTCTCCCCTCTTCGCGAGTCGGAACGCGACGACGCCGTGATCATCGGCACTTCCATGGTCCGTCATGTCCGTGCTACCTCAGGTAAGGGTAAGGTGCGCACTCACTGCCTTCCTGGTGCTCGTGTTCTTGATGTCGCCGCACAGGTTCCCGAGATCCTGAACGCTGAAGAGCGCGTCGGAGCTGTGGTGCTTCACGCTGGAACAAACGATATCAGGCTGCGGCAGACGGAGGTTCTGAAGAAGGACTACAGGAGCCTGATCGAGACGGTACGCAGCACAGCGCCTGAGGCAACGATCATCGTGTCTGGACCGCTTCCCACGTACCGACAAGGACAGGAAAGGTTCAGTAGATTATTTGCACTAAATGAATGGTTAATGTCATTGTGTAATGAACAAAAACTGCTCTTTGTAAATAATTGGAATCTGTTCTGGGAGCGACCTAGGCTCTACCGTGCTGATGGCCTGCACCCCAGCAGAATCGGAGCGGCTGTTCTGTCGGACAACATCTCCAAGACGTTACACACCGTATGACTAGAAAATCAAATTCCAAATCACAGTCTTTGCTGTGCCAATTTAATTGATATAAGTAGTGTAGAACATTATATAGAAACTGTGTCTATTCCTCGTTTAGTGAGGCCAAATAATAAATCCACTGTAGGATCTAGGAAAAATCTTATTGTAATTAAACCTGAAAATCTAAATATCAGTGAACAAAAACAATTTCTAAAACTAGGTCTTCTAAACATTAGATCGCTCACACCTAAGGCGGTTATTAAGTTGGCTTGGAGAGCCAACTTACTGAAATGCTATTTAAACTTATTATTAAGTTGGCTTGGAGAGCCAACTTACTGATATTGTACTTAATTAAGTTGGCTTGGAGAGCCAACTTACTGATATTGTACTTAAACTTATTATTATTATTATTCTTTTTCTGAGACTAAAATTTACAACTCTATCTCCTCCTAGAGCTTTAACTCCACATACTCCAAACTCGGCACGGACACTCAAACTGTTCTGACTTAGTGTGCTATATCTTTTCTAACTGATCGGACTTACGGTTTTCCTAAAAACTACGATCAAACTCGGAAAAAACTCCCATTGACTTAACATTGCGGAATCTTCAGATTTTCAAACTCCCCAACTGTCAAAAATTCAAATGTAAATCCCTTGAAACCCTAGACTGAATCAAACTGCCATTCTATACACTATATGAGCCATTCAGACTCATTCAAACTAATAAACTCATCCATCTATGACACTTATCCATCTATCTATCTATCTACTTTAAACTAAATGAAACTTCAAACTAAATTACACTTTAAACTTCAAACTAATTTAAACTTCAAACTAATTTAAACTTTAAACTCATAAACTCGTACACTTATAAACTCATGAATTCATACACTTATGAACTCATAAATTAATAAACTCTGAACTCTTACTCATTTAAACTTATAAACTATAACCTCATACACTTATAAACTCATGAAATCATACACTTATGAACTCAAACTCATAAATTAATAAACTCTGAACTCTTACTCATTTAAACTCTAAACTCATAAAATCATACACTTATAAACTCATGAACTTATAAATTCATTAATTCATACACTTATGAACTCTCATGAATTCATACACTTATGAACTTTCATGAATTCATAAACTTATGAACTCTCATGAATTCATACACTTATGAACTTTTAAACTCATAAATAGTTCACCATAGCAAACACCCAGAACACCCTAGCAACTGCATAACAACCACCCAGAACACCCTAGAAACCAACCGAAATACCTTAAAACACCATAGCAACCACCCAAAATACCTTAGAACACCCTAGCAACACCCTAGCAACCACCCAAAATGCCTTAGAACACCCTAGCAACACCCCAAAATACCTTAGAACACCCTAGTAACCACCCAGAACACTCTAGCAACCACCCAAAATACCTTAGAACACCCTAGCAACACCCTTGCAACTCCCCAAAATACCTTAGAACACCCTAGCAACACCCTAGCAACCACCCAAAATACCTTAGAACACCCTAGTAACCACCCAGAACACTCTAGCAACCACCCAAAATACCTTAGAACACCCTAGCAACACCCTTGCAACTCCCCAAAATACCTTAGAACACCCTAGCAACACCCTAGCAACCACCCAAAATACCGTAGAACACCCTAGCAACCACCCAGAACACCCTAGCAACCACCCAAAACAACTTAGAACACCCTAGCAACCACACAAAATATCTTAGAACACCCTAGCAACCACCCAGAACACCCTAGCAACCACCCAAAATACAAAAGAACACCCTAGCAACACCCTAGCAACTCCCCAAAATACCTTAGAACACCCTAGCAACCACCTAAAATACCCTAGAACACCCTAGCAACCACCTAGAACACCCTAGCAACCACCCAAAATACCTTAGAACACCCTAGCAACCACCCAAAATACTTTAGCAACCACCCAGAACACCCTAGCAACCAACCAAAATACCGTAGCAACCCCCTAGCAACCATCCTTAACACCCTAGCAACCACCCAAAATACCTTAGAACACCCTAGCAACCACCCAGAACACCATAGCAACCACCCAAAACACCTTAGAACACCCTAGCAACCACCTAGCAACCACACAAAATACCTTAGAACACCCTAGCAACCACCCAGAACACCCTAGCAACTCCCCAAAATACATTAGAACACCCTAGCAACACCATAGCAACCACCCAAAATACCTTAGAACACCCTAGTAACCACCCAGAACACCCTAGCAACCACCCAAAATTCCTTAGCAACCCCTTAGCAACCACCCAGAACACCATAGCAACCAACCAAAATACCTGAGCAACCCCCTAGCAACCATCCTTAACACCCTAGCAACCACCCAAAATACCTTAGCAACCACCTAGCAACCACCCAGAACACCCTAGCAACCACTCAAAATACCTTAGCAACCACCTAGCAACCACCCACAACACCTTAGCAACCCACTAGAAAGAATAATAACTAGAAAAAGTTCGTCGAGACAAACTTTAAGTTGGCTTGTGAAAGTTTGGACCGCAAAGTTTGAAGAAGTTTAAAGTAGTTTGAAGTTTAAACCACCCAAAATACCTTAGAACACCCTAGCAACACCATAGCAACCACCCAAAATACCTTAGAACACCCTAACAACACCCTAGCAACCACCCAAAATACCTTAAAACACCATAGCAACACCATAGCAACCACGTTAAATACCCTAGAACACCCTAGCAACCACATAGCAAACCCTAGCAACCACCCAAAATACCTTAGAACACCCTAGCAACACCCTAGCAACCACCTAAAATACCCTAGAACAGCCTAGCAACCACCTAGAACACCCTAGCAACCACCCAAAATACCTTAGAACACCCTAGCAACACCCTAGAAACCACCCAAAATACCTTAGAACACCCTAGCAACCACCCACAATACCTTAGAACACTCTAGCGTCTCCATAGCAACCACCCAAAATACCTTAGAGCACCCTAGCAACACCCTAGCAACTACCCAAAATACCTTAGAACACCCTAGCAACCACCAAAAATGCCTTAGAACACCCTAGCAACCACCCAAAATACCTCAAAACACCCTAGCAACCACCAAGAACACCCTAGCAACCACCCAAAATGCCTTAGAACACCCTAGCAACACCCTAGAAACCACCCAAAATACCTATGAACACCCTAGCAACCACCCAAAATACCTTAGAACACCCTAGCAACCACCTAAAATACCATAGGACACCCTAACAACACCCTAGCAACCACCCAGAACACCCTAGCAACCACTCAAAATACCTTAGCAACCACCTAGCAACCACCCACAACACCTTAGCAACCCACTAGAAACACCCTAGCAACATTTAATTACTTGAAACTATACTTTAACCTTTAAACCTTTAAACTACTTTGAACTTTAAACTATTTAAACTACTTTAAACTACTTTAAACTATTTAAAACTTTAAAATACTTAAACTATTTAAAACTTTAAACTATTTTAAACTAAATTAAACTAATTTAAACTTCAAAATACTTTAAAATTCAAACTTATTTAAACTTTAAACTATTTTAACTTTCAAACTAATTTAAACTTCAAACTACTTTAAAATTCAAACTAATTTAAACTTTAAACTAATTTAAACTACTTTAAACTTTAAACTAAGTTAAACTTTAAACTATGAACTACTTTAAACTTTAAACTAAGTTAAACTATAAACTACTTTAAACTAATTTAAACTTCAAACTACTTTAAACTTCTTCAAACTTTGCGGTCCAAACTTTTCACAAGCCAACTTAAAGTTTGTCTCGACGAACTTTGTCTAGTTAGTGGTGCTTGCCAAAGGCAAAGCAACACTAGTGTTATTGTGCATACTTATTATTATTATTATTCTGGACACTTTTTGACGCGCTACTCCTCCCGCAGTTTTTGTCACAGACCCATGAATGAGGTGTCAAAACGTGCGGCCTGTTCGGGAATGGTGTGCTATGACTTTTCTAAGAGATCGGGTGTACGATGTTCGCACAGCGGACGAAAAAGCGGCCAAAAAAGTCCCATTGACTTAACATTGCGGAATTTTCAAAAATTTAAATCTCAACTGTCATTTTCACACAGACACAAAAGGGCCTGACAGCCCTGCTGTCAGGCAGACCTCTCTCTCTCCCTAGGAGGATTTATTTTATCAAGCAGCCAATAAGTAATGGCCCTAAATCTTCAAAGCCACACCATAGCAACCAGTTACAGCACCCTAGCAACCGTGGGTGATAGGCACGAGGCCGCAGGCCTCGTGCCATACTAAATAACTCTATAAAAACTCTATAAAACTCTATAAAAACTCCAAATAAAAACTCCACAGTAATTATCTGTTAAAAAATACACGCCGACATCACACACCCCTGATTGAGGCGTCAAATTGTGCGGATTATTGAGGAGAGGTGTGGTATGATTTTTCTTAGCGATCAGGGGCACGGTGTTCGCCCCAGGGGCAAATCATTGGGTAAAAAAGTCCCATAGACTTAACATTGGCACAAAATTTGTGAGATCATATCTTTTGACTAGAAGGTCATAGAGACTTGGGGTTGGGCTCTTTTGACTCGGCTTATGAAGCAGCCAATAAGTAGGGACATAAGAACTTCATGGCCACGCCCTAGCAACCACTTATGCCACCCTAGCAACCATAAAACTACATTTCTAAGTCATTTTTCAGCTCCAGAAAATGGTAGAAACATGGAGTTTGGCTTTTTTGACTCAGACTGTCAACTAGTCTTTAAATATCATCTCATAAACTGTATAAGCACACCATAGCAACAATTTAGAGTACCCTAGTAACCACCTGAACACATGAATAAGTCATATCTCAGCTCCAGAACATCATACAGACATGGTTGTTGGCTCGTATGCATTAATGTACCACACTCTAGCAACCGAGCGGCGAGTTTTGCCACTGCAAGCACCACTTCACATTTTCTTCTGGAAATGTACATTCTAGTTATTATTAAGTTGGCTTGTGAGAGCCAACTTACTGAAATCCTATTTAAACTTATTATTATTAAGTTGGCTTGTGAGAGCCAACTTACTGAAATCCTATTTAAACTTATTATTATTATTCTTTTTCTGAGCGGAAAAATTTGTGACTCTAACTCCTCCTAGAGCTTTAACTCTACATACTCCAAACTCGGCACGGACACTCAAACTGTTCTCACTTAGTGTGCTATATCTTTTCTAACTGATCGGACTTACGGTTTTCCTAAAAACTACGATCAAACTCGGAAAAAACTCCCATTGACTTTACATTGCGGAATCTTCAGATTTTCAAACTCCCCAACTGTCAAAAATTCAAATATAAATCCCTTGAAACCCTAGACTGAATCAAACTGCCATTCTATATACTATATGAGCCAATGAGACTCATTCAAACTAATAAACTCATCTATCTATGACACTTATCCATCTATCTATCTATCTATCTACTTTAAACTAAATTAAACTTCAAACTAAATTAAACTTTAAACTTCAAACTAATTTAAATTTCAAACTTATTTAAACTTTAAACTTCAAACTTATTTAAACTTTAAACTTCAAACTAATTTAAACTTTAAACTCATAAACTCGTACACTTATAAACTCATACACTTATAAACTCATGAATTCATACACTTATGAACTCAAACTCATAAATTAATAAACTCTGAACTCTTACTCATTTAAACTTATAAACTCTAAACTCATAAATTCATACACTTATAAACTCATGAACTTATAAATGCATTAATTCATACACTTATGAACTTTTAAACTCATAAATAGTTCACCATAGCAAACACCCAGAACACTCTAGCAACTGCATAGCAACCACCCAGAACACCCTAGAAACCAACTGAAATACCTTAGAACACCCTAGCAACACCATAGCAACCACCCACAATACCTTAGAACACCCTAGCAACCACATAATATACCTTAGAACACCCTAGCAACCACCCAGAACACCCTAGCAACCACCCAAAATACCTTAGAACACCCTAGCAACCACCCAAAATGCCTTATAACACTCTAGCAACACCCTAGCAACCACCCAAAATACCTTAGAACACCCTAGCAACCACCCAAAATAACTTAGAACACCCTAGCAACCACCCAAAATACCTTAGAACACCCTAGCAACACCATAGCAACCACCCAAAAATACCTTAGAACACCCTAGCAACACCATAGCAACCACCAAAAATACCTTAGAACACCCTAGCAACACCCTAGCAACCACCCGAAATACCTCAGAACATCCTAGCAACACCCTAGCAACCACCCAAAATACCTTAGAACACCATAGCAACCACCCAGAACACCCTAGCAACCACCCAAAATACCTTAGAACACCCTAGCAACCACCCAGAACACCCTAGCAACCACCAAAAATACCTTAGAACACCCTAGCAACCACCCGAAATACCTCAGAACATCCTAGCAACACCAAAGCAACCACCCAAAATACCTTAGAACACCATAGCAACCACCCAGAACACCCTAGCAACCACCCAAAATACCTTAGAACACCCTAGCAACCACCAGAACACCCTAGCAACCACCAAAAATACCTTAGAACACCCTAGCAACACCCTAGCAACCACCCAAAATACCTTAGAACACCCTAGAACACCCTAGCAACCACCCAAAATAACTTAGAACACCCTAGCAACACCATAGCAACCACCCAAAATACATTAGAACACCCTAGCAACACCCTAGCAACCACCCAAAATACCTCAGAACATCCTAGCAACACCCTAGCAACCACCCAAAATACCTTAGAACACCATAGCAACACCCTAGCAACCACCCAAAATACCTTAGAACACCCTAGCAACACCATAGCAACCACCCAAAAATACCTTAGAACACCCTAGCAACACCATAGCAACCACCAAAAATACCTTAGAACACCCTAGCAACACCCTAGCAACCACCCGAAATACCTCAGAACATCCTAGCAACACCCTAGCAACCACCCAAAATACCTTAGAACACCATAGCAACCACCCAGAACACCCTAGCAACCACCCAAAATACCTTAGAACACCCTAGCAACCACCCAGAACACCCTAGCAACCACCAAAAATACCTTAGAACACCCTAGCAACCACCCGAAATACCTCAGAACATCCTAGCAACACCAAAGCAACCACCCAAAATACCTTAGAACACCATAGCAACCACCCAGAACACCCTAGCAACCACCCAAAATACCTTAGAACACCCTAGCAACCACCAGAACACCCTAGCAACCACCAAAAATACCTTAGAACACCCTAGCAACACCCTAGCAACCACCCAAAATACCTTAGAACACCCTAGAACACCCTAGCAACCACCCAAAATAACTTAGAACACCCTAGCAACACCATAGCAACCACCCAAAATACATTAGAACACCCTAGCAACACCCTAGCAACCACCCAAAATACCTCAGAACATCCTAGCAACACCCTAGCAACCACCCAAAATACCTTAGAACACCATAGCAACACCCTAGCAACCACCCAAAATACCTTAGAACACCCTAGCAACCACCCAAAATACCTTAGAACACCCTAGCAACCACCCAGAACACCCTAGCAACCACCCAAAATACCTTAGAACACCCTAGCAACCACCCAAAATACCTTAGAACACCCTAGCAACCACCCAAAATGCCTTATAACACCCTAGCAACACCCTAGCAACCACCCAAAATACCTTAGAACACCCTAGCAACCACCCAAAATGCCTTATAACACCCTAGCAACACCCTAGCAACCACCCAAAATACCTTAGAACACCCTAGCAACCACCAAAAATAACTTAGAACACCCTAGCAACCACCCAAAATACCTTAGAACACCCTAGCAACACCATAGCAACCACCCAAAATACCTTAGAACAGCCTTTCTCAAACTTTTTTCAGTCGGGGCACCTTTCAAAAGTGCATAAAATCTCAAGGCACCCCAGTGTAAAATATAAATTAAAAACACTGCATAACCCAAATGTAAATGCAAATGTCCTGTTTATTTAGACAGAACAGTAATGAACAGAGCATAATACGAACTGTAAATAACAATAACAATAATAATAACAACTTTACAGGGCTATCACTTTTGTGAAAAAATCCTGATCGATTTTTGAGACATAAACGTTCATTGAATCGATTGTAAAATCGATTTTCCATGTCTAAAGACGTTTCCATTTTCAGCGCTAAATATAGGCAAATCCACGGACAACTAACAGGCATTAGCACGAGCGTAAAGAGTGCGCTTGAGACGCGCACAAGTCAGCAATATTTCTGATGATTTATTGGCATGAAGTTTCGTGCACAATGACAAACAGGAGTGCAAGATTCTCGAAAAACAATAAGCAGAGTGGACTGCCATAACATCAATGAAAAACATTACTGCAGGCTTCGACATGGCTGTGTTTACGATTAGAAATGTCAAACAAATTTCGCATACGTAGGCGATTGTAGGCCGGATCTGTATCTGTATGCATGGGACTGTCTGAATACCGGCAGAATTCACATTTTTGTTGTAAAAAGAGACACGTTATGCAGAAGTATAGTATAGTTTGTATGTGTGTTTGTCAGAGCCTGCAGTTGCTGTGTGACGCGCGTTCGCGCGGTCGGTGTTGTTGCTATAACGCGGTGCTATGGGTTGCGTCACTTGCGTCAAGTTGTGTGTGTGTCTTGCTTCGGTCTTGTGAGACGGATTTTTATGGTTAATTTTATATATATATATTTATCTAAAATGAATTTACAATTTTATTAATACGTTCATATGTTCAAAAAGAAGAAGAATGTATTTATGTAAATTCAAATATATATATATATATATATATTTTTAGCCTACGTAATTTTTTGGCGGCACCCCTGACAAAGTCAGGGGGCACCCCAGTGTGCCGCGGCACCCACTTTGAGAAAGGCTGCCTTAGAACACCCTAGCAACACCCTAGCAACCACCAAAAATACCTTAGAACACCCTAGCAACACCCTAGCAACCACCCGAAATACCTCAGAACATCCAAGCAACACCCTAGCAACCACCCAAAATACCTTAGAACACCTTAGCAACACCATAGCAACCACCCAGAACACCCTAGCAACCACCCAGAACACCCTAGCAACCACCAAAAATACCTTAGAACACCCTAGCAACACCTTAGCAACCACCCAAAATACCTTAGAACACCCTAGCAACACCATAGCAACCACCCAAAATACCTTAGAACACCCTAACAACACCCTAGCAACCACCCAAAATACCTTAAAACACCATAGCAACACCATAGCAACCACCTAAAATACCCTAGAACACCCTAGCAACCACATAGAACACCCTAGCAACCACCCACAATACCTTAGAACACCCTAGCATCTCCATAGCAACCACCCAAAATACCTTAGAGCACCCTAGCGACACCCTAGCAACCACCCAAAATACCTTAGAACACCCTAGCAACCACCCAGAACACCCTAGCAACCACCAAAAATGCCTTAGAACACCCCAGCAACCACCCAAAATACCTCAGAACACCCTAGAAACCACCCAAAATACATATGAACACCCTAGCAACCACCCAAAATACCTTAGAACACCCTAGCAACACCCTAGCAACCACCGAAAATACCTTAGAACACCCTAGCAACACCATAGCAACCACCCAAAATACCTTAGAACACCCTAACAACACCCTAGCAACCACCCAAAATACCTTAAAACACCCTAGCAACACCATAGCAACCACCTAAAATACTCTAGAACACCCTAGCAACCACCCAGAACACCCTAGCAACCACTCAAAATACCTTAGAAACCACCTAGCAACCACCCACAACACCTTAGCAACCCACTAGAAACACCCTAGCAACATTTAATTACTTGAAACTATACTTTAACCTTTAAACTACTTTGAACTTTAAACTATTTAAAACTTTAAACTATTTTAAACTACTTTAAACTAATTTAAACTTCAAACTACTTTAAAATTCAAACTTATTTAAACTTTAAACTACTTTAACTTTCAAACTAATTTAAACTTCAAACTACTTTAAAATTCAAACTAATTTAAACTTTAAATTAATTTAAACTACTTTAAACTTTAAACTAAGTTAAACTATAAACTACTTTAAACTAATTTAAACTTCAAACTAATTTAAACTTTAAACTAATTTAAACTTCAAAGTACTTTAAACTTCTTCAAACTTTGCGGTCCAAACTTTCACAAGCCAACTTAAAGTTTGTCTCGACGAACTTTTTCTAGTTATTAAGTTGGCTTGTGAGAGCCAACTTACTGATGTTGTATTTAAACTTATTATTATTATTATTATTATTATTCTTCTTACTCAAAATTTACAACTGCTACTCCTCCTAGAGCTTTAACTCCACATACTCCAAACTCGGCACGGACACTCAAACTGTTCTGACTCGGTATGCTATATCTTTTCTAACTGATCGGACTTACGGTTTTCCTAAAAATGACGATCAAAGTCGGAAAAAACTCCCATTGACTTTACATTGCGGAATCTTCAGATTTTCAAACTCCCCAACTGTCAAAAATTCAAATGTAAATCCCTTGAAACCCTAGACTGAATCAAACTGCCATTCTATACACTATATGAGCCAATGAGACTCATTCAAACTAATAAACTCATCTATCTATGACACTTATCCATCTATCTATCTACTTTAAACTAAATTAAACTTCAAACTAAATTAAACTTTAAACTTCAAACTAATTTAAACTTCAAACTTATTTAAACTTTAAACTTCAAACTTATTTAAACTTTAAACTTCAAACTAATTTAAACTTTAAACTCATAAACTCGTACACTTATAAACTCATACACTTATAAACTCATGAATTCATACACTTATGAACTCAAACTCATAAATTAATAAACTCTGAACTCTTACTCATTTAAACTTATAAACTCTAAACTCATAAATTCATACACTTATAAACTCATGAACTTATAAATGCATTAATTCATACACGTATGAACTCTCATGAATTCATACACTTATGAACTTTTAAACTCATAAATAGTTCACCATAGCAAACACCCAGAACACTCTAGCAACTGCATAGCAACCACCCAGAACACCCTAGAAACCAACTGAAATACCTTAGAACACCCTAGCAACACCATAGCAACCACCCACAATACCTTAAAACACCCTAGCAACCACATAATATAACTTAGAAACACCCTAGCAACCACCCAGAACACCCTAGCAACCACCCAAAATACCTTAGAACACCCTAGCAACCACCCAAAATGCCTTATGACACCCTAGCAACACCCTAGCAACCACCCAAAATACCTTAGAACACCCTAGCAACACCATAGCAACCACCCAAAATACCTTAGAACACCCTAGCAACACCCTAGCAACCACCCGAAATACATCAGAACATCCTAGCAACACCCTAGCAACCACCCAAAATACCTTAGAACACCATAGCAACACCATAGCAACCACCCAGAACACCCTAGCAACCACCCAAAATACCTTAGAACACCCTAGCAACCACCCAGAACACCCTAGCAACCACCAAAAATACCTTAGAACACCCTAGCAACACCCTAGCAACCACCCAAAATACCTTAGAACACCCTAGCAACACCCTAGCAACCACCCAAAATGCCTTAGAACACCCTAGCAACCACCCAAAATAACTTAGAACACCCTAGCAACACCATAGCAACCACCCAAAATACCTTAGAACACCCTAGCAACACCCTAGCAACCACCAAAAATACCTTAGAACACCCTAGCAACACCCTAGCAACCACCCAAAATGCCTTAGAACACCCTAGCAACCACCCAAAATGCCTTATAACACCCTAGCAACACCCTAGCAACCACCCAAAATACCTTAGAACACCCTAGCAACCACCCAAAATAACTTAGAACACCCTAGCAACACCATAGCAACCACCCAAAATACCTTAGAACACCCTAGCAACACCCTAGCAACCACCAAAAATACCTTAGAACACCCTAGCAACACCCTAGCAACCACCCGAAATACCTCAGAACACCCTAGCAACACCATAGCAACCACCCAAAATACCTTAGAACACCCTAACAACACCCTAGCAACCACCCAAAATACCTTAAAACACCCTAGCAACACCATAGCAACCACCTAAAATACCCTAGAACACCCTAGCAACCACCCAGAACACCCTAGCAACCACTCAAAATACCTTAGAAACCACCTAGCAACCACCCACAACACCTTAGCAACCCACTAGAAACACCCTAGCAACATTTAATTACTTGAAACTATACTTTAACCTTTAAACTACTTTGAACTTTAAACTATTTAAAACTTTAAACTACTTTAAACTAATTTAAACTTCAAACTACTTTAAAATTCAAACTTATTTAAACTTTAAACTACTTTAACTTTCAAACTAATTTAAACTTCAAACTACTTTAAAATTCAAACTAATTTAAACTTTAAATTAATTTAAACTACTTTAAACTTTAAACTAAGTTAAACTATAAACTACTTTGAACTAATTTAAACTTCAAACTAATTTAAACTTCTTCAAACTTTGCGGTCCAAACTTTCACAAGCCAACTTAAAGTTTGTCTCGACGAACTTTTTCTAGTTATTATTATTCTTCTTACTCAAAATTTACAACTGCTACTCCTCCTAGAGCTTTAACTCCACATACTCCAAACTCGGCACGGACACTCAAACTGTTCTGACTCGGTATGCTATATCTTTTCTAACTGATCGGACTTACGGTTTTCCTAAAAATGACGATCAAAGTCGGAAAAAACTCCCATTGACTTTACATTGCGGAATCTTCAGATTTTCAAACTCCCCAACTGTCAAAAATTCAAATGTAAATCCCTTGAAACCCTAGACTGAATCAAACTGCCATTCTATACACTATATGAGCCAATGAGACTCATTCAAACTCATAAACTCATCTATCTATGACACTTATCCATCTATCTATCTACTTTAAACTAAATTAAACTTCAAACTAAATTAAACTTTAAACTTCAAACTAATTTAAACTTCAAACTTATTTAAACTTTAAACTTCAAACTAATTTAAACTTTAAACTCATAAACTCGTACACTTATAAACTCATACACTTATAAACTCATACACTTATAAACTCATGAATTCATACACTTATGAACTCAAACTCATAAATTAATAAACTCTGAACTCTTACTCATTTAAACTTAAATAAATGCATTAATTCATACACGTATGAACTCTCATGAATTCATACACTTATGAACTTTTAAACTCATAAATAGTTCACCATAGCAAACACCCAGAACACTCTAGCAACTGCATAGCAACCACCCAGAACACCCTAGAAACCAACTGAAATACCTTAGAACACCCTAGCAACACCATAGCAACCACCCACAATACCTTAGAACACCCTAGCAACCACATAATATACCTTAGAACACCCTAGCAACCACCCAGAACACCCTAGCAACCACCCAAAATACCTTAGAACACCCTAGCAACCACCCAAAATGCCTTATAACACCCTAGCAACACCCTAGCAACCACCCAAAATACCTTAGAACACCCTAGCAACCACCCAAAATAACTTAGAACACCCTAGCAACCACCCAAAATACCTTAAAACACCCTAGCAACACCCTAGCAACCACCAAAAATACCTTAGAACACCCTAGCAACACCCTAGCAACCACCCAAAATACCTTAGAACACCCTAGCAACACCCTAGCAACCACCCAAAATGCCTTATAACACCCTAGCAACACCCTAGCAACCACCCAAAATACCTTAGAACACCCTAGCAACCACCCAAAATAACTTAGAACACCCTAGCAACACCATAGCAACCACCCAAAATACCTTAGAACACCCTAGCAACCACCAAAAATACCTTAGAACACCCTAGCAACACCCTAGCAACCACCCAAAATACCTTAGAACACCCTAGCAACACCATAGCAACCACCCAAAATACCTTAGAACACCCTAACAACACCCTAGCAACCACCCAAAATACCTTAAAACACCCTAGCAACACCATAGCAACCACCTAAAATACCCTAGAACACCCTAGCAACCACCCAGAACACCCTAGCAACCACTCAAAATACCTTAGAAACCACCTAGCAACCACCCACAACACCTTAGCAACCCACTAGAAACACCCTAGCAACATTTAATTACTTGAAACTATACTTTAACCTTTAAACTACTTTGAACTTTAAACTATTTAAAACTTTAAACTACTTTAAACTAATTTAAACTTCAAACTACTTTAAAATTCAAACTTATTTAAACTTTAAACTACTTTAACTTTCAAACTAATTTAAACTTCAAACTACTTTAAAATTCAAACTAATTTAAACTTTAAATTAATTTAAACTACTTTAAACTTTAAACTAAGTTAAACTATAAACTACTTTAAACTAATTTAAACTTCAAACTAATTTAAACTTTAAACTAATTTAAACTTCAAACTACTTTAAACTTCTTCAAACTTTGCGGTCCAAACTTTCACAAGCCAACTTAAAGTTTGTCTCGACGAACTTTTTCTAGTTATTATTATTCTTTTTCTGAGACTAAAATTTACAACTCTATCTCCTCCTAGAGCTTTAACTCCACATACTCCAAACTCGGCACGGACACTCAAACTGTTCTGACTCGGTGTGCTATATCTTTTCTAACTGATCGGACTTACGGTTTTCCTAAAAACTACGATCAAACTCGGAAAAAACTCCCATTGACTTAACATTGCGGAATCTTCAGATTTTCAAACTCCCCAACTGTCAAAAATTCAAATGTAAATCCCTTGAAACCCTAGACTGAATCAAACTGCCATTCTATATACTATATGAGCCAATGAGACTCATTCAAACTAATAAACTCATCTATCTATGACACTTATCCATCTATCTATCTATCTATCTATCTACTTTAAACTAAATTAAACTTCAAACTAAATTAAACTTTAAACTTCAAACTAATTTAAACTTCAAACTTATTTAAACTTTAAACTTCAAACTTATTTAAACTTTAAACTTCAAACTAATTTAAACTTTAAACTCATAAACTCGTACACTTATAAACTCATACACTTATAAACTCATGAATTCATACACTTATGAACTCAAACTCATAAATTAATAAACTCTGAACTCTTACTCATTTAAACTTATAAACTCTAAACTCATAAATTCATACACTTATAAACTCAATGAACTTTGCATAAATGCATTAATTCATACACGTATGAACTCTCATGAATTCATACACTTATGAACTTTTAAACTCATAAATAGTTCACCATAGAAAACACCCAGAACACCCTAGCAACTGCATAGCAACCACCCAGAACACCCTAGCAACTGCATAGCAACCACCCAGAACACCCTAGAAACCAACTGAAATACCTTAGAACACCCTAGCAACACCATAGCAACCACCCACAATACCTTAGAACACCCAAGCAACCACAAAATATACCTTAGAACACCCTAGCAACCACCCAGAACACCCTAGCAACCACCCAAAATACCTTAGAACACCCTAGCAACCACCCAAAATGCCTTATAACACCCTAGCAACCACCCAAAATACCTTAGAACACCCTAGCAACCACCCAAAATGCCTTATAACACCCTAGCAACACCCTAGCAACCACCCAAAATACCTTAGAACACCCTAGCAACCACCCAAAATAACTTAGAACACCCTAGCAACCACCCAAAATACCTTAGAACACCCTAGCAACACCATAGCAACCACCCAAAATACCTTAGAACACCCTAGCAACACCCTAGCAACCACCAAAAATACCTTAGAACACCCTAGCAACACCCTAGCAACCACCCAAAATACCTCAGAACATCCTAGCAACACCCTAGCAACCACCCAAAATACCTTAGAACACCATAGCAACACCATAGCAACCACCCAGAACACCCTAGCAACCACCAAAAATACCTTAGAACACCCTAGCAACCACCCAGAACACCCTAGCAACCTCCCAAAATACCTTAGAACACCCTAGCAACACCTTAGCAACCACCCAAAATACCTTAGAACACCCTAGCAACACCATAGCAGCCACCCAAAATACCTTAGAACACCCTAACAACACCCTAGCAACCACCCAAAATACCTTAAAACACCATAGCAACACCATAGCAACCACCTAAAATACCCTAGAACACCCTAGCAACCACATAGAACACCCTAGCAACCACCCACAATACCTTAGAACACCCTAGCATCTCCATAGCAACCACCCAAAATACCTTAGAGCACCCTAGCAACACCCTAGCAACCACCCAAAATACCTTAGAACACCCTAGCAACCACCCAGAACACCCTAGCAACCACCAAAAATGCCTTAGAACACCCTAGCAACACCCTAGCAACCACCCAAAATACCTCAGAACACCCTAGCAACCACCCAGAACACCCTAGCAACCACCCAAAATGCCTTAGAAAACCCTAGCAACACCCTAGAAACCACCCAAAATACATATGAACACCCTAGCAACCACCCAAAATACCTTAGAACACCCTAGCAACACCATAGCAACCACCCAAAATACCTTAGAACACCCTAACAACACCCTAGCAACCACCCAAAATACCTTAAAACACCCTAGCAACACCATAGCAACCACCTAAAATACTCTAGAACACCCTAGCAACCACCCAGAACACCCTAGCAACCACTCAAAATACCTTAGAAACCACCTAGCAACCACCCACAACACCTTAGCAACCCACTAGAAACACCCTAGCAACATTTAATTACTTGAAACTATACTTTAACCTTTAAACTACTTTGAACTTTAAACTATTTAAAACTTTAAACTATTTTAAACTACTTTAAACTTTAAACTAAGTTAAACTATAAACTACTTTAAACTAATTTAAACTTCAAACTAATTTAAACTTTAAACTAATTTAAACTTCAAACTACTTTAAACTTCTTCAAACTTTGCGGTCAAAACTTTCACAAGCCAACTTAAAGTTTGTCTCGACGAACTTTTTCTAGTTGTAAATGAAATGGTCACAGATAATAGCTTCGATGTACTTTGCCTTACTGAAACCTGGCTTAAACCAAATGAGTATTTCGGTCTAAATGAGTCTACCCCGCCAGGATACTGTTATAAACATGAGCCCCGTCTGATCGGTCGTGGCGGCGGTGTTGCAACAATCTATAGAGATATTCTTAATGTTACTCAGAAAACAGGTTTAATTCGTTTGAAGTACTTGTGCTAAATGTTACGCTCTTAGATGTAAGAAATAAATCCCTATTATCTCTAGCCTTGGCTACTGTATATAGACCTCCAGGACCATATGCTGATTTCCTAAAAGAGTTTGCAGACTTTCTCTCAGATCTATTGGTCAATGCCGATAAAGCAATAATTGTTGGAGATTTTAACATACACGTAGATAACACAAATGATGCGTTAGGGACTGCGTTTACAGATTTATTAAACTCCTTTGGGGTCAAGCAGAATGTCAGTGGTCCCACTCATCGTCTAAATCATACACTAGATTTAATTATATCATATGGAACCAATCTAACCGATATAGATATTATACCGCAAAGTGACGATCTCACCGATCATCACATGGTAACTTGTATAATACGCACTGCTGAAATTTGTCATGTTGCGCCACGTTATAGACCAGGCAGAACAATCCTTCCAATCACTATAGATAGATTCTCAAATAGCTTACCTGATCTATCTCAGCTGCTCAGTGAACCCAAACAAACAGATGAACTAGAGGAAATGACCAGCAGTTTGAGCACCATTTTCTCTAGTACATTAGATATTGTTGCACCAATTAGATCAAAAAAGGTTAGAGAGAAAACTAAAGCACCATGGTACAACAGTGCTACGCATGCTATCAAGAGAGAAACTCGTAACTTAGAGCGTAAATGTAAACAAACTAATTTAGAGGTCTTTAGAATCGCGTGGAAAGACAGTATGTCACGTTATAAAAAAGCTCTAAAAGCAGCCAGGGCTGAGCATCTCCGCAAACTAATAGAAAATAACCAAAATAATCCAAGGTTTTTATTTAACACCGTGGCTAGACTAACAAATAAACAGACATCACCCGAGCAAATTATTCCGTTACAGTATAGCTGTAATGATTTTATGAACTACTTCAATGAGAAAATAGAAAGCATCCGAAACACAATTGTAAATGTACAATCCTCTATGGTGTCTTGTGATTCAGCCTCAATTATCGCCCCTCAAGAACAACTACACCGCTTTACAACTATAGGACAGGAAGAGCTAAATAAACTTATCATTGCATCTAAACCAACAACATGTTTATTAGATCCAATACCAACTAAATTTCTGAAAGAAGTGTTACCTGTAGTGGAAGAGCCTCTTCTTAATATTATTAACTCGTCTTTATCTTTAGGTCATGTTCCAAAAATATTCAAGCTGGCAGTAATAAAACCTCTCATTAAGAAACCGCAATTAGATCCAAATAACTTAGCAAATTACAGACCGATTTCAAATCTTCCATTTATGTCTAAAATACTAGAAAAGACTGTGTCCGCTCAATTGTGCTCTTTCATGCAAGAAAATTAGATATATGAAAAATTTCAGTCAGGATTCAGACCGCATCATAGCACAGAAACTGCGCTAGTTAAAATTACAAATGATTTACTTTTAGCTTCTGACCAAGGCTGTATCTCAATACTAGTTCTACTCGATCTTAGTGCTGCGTTTGACACTATCGATCATAAAATGCTCTTGGATCGACTACAAAACTACACTGGTGTTCAGGGACAGGCATTAAGCTGGTTCAGATCGTATTTATCAGACCGTTACCATTTTGTTTGTTTAAATGGGGAAAAATCGAAGATAACGTCAGTAGACTATGGAGTGCCGCAAGGATCGGTGTTAGGCCCTCTGCTATTCTCAATATATATGCTGCCACTTGGTAATATTATAAGAAAACATGGAATTAATTTCCACTGTTATGCTGATGACACTCAATTATATATTTCATCACGACCAGATGAAAACACTAACTCATCAAAATTGACAGAGTGTCTTAAAGATATAAAATGCTGGATGACGCATAATTTCCTGCTACTAAATCCAGATAAAACGGAGGTATTACTTGTTGGTCCAAAAAACTATCCACAAAACCACTTACAATACAACTTTAATATAGAAGGATGTCCTGTTACTTTATCCTCTACGGTAAAAGACCTGGGAGTTATACTAGACCACAACTTGTCTTTCGAAAATCATATTTCATATGTTACAAGAACGGCCTTTTTCCATCTTAGAAACATTGCTAAATTACGTAACATGCTATCTGTTTCCGATGCAGAAAAGTTAGTTCATGCATTCATGACCTCGAGACTAGATTACTGTAATGCTTTATTAGCCGGTTGTCCTGCATCCTCAATAAACAAGCTACAGTTAGTGCAAAATGCAGCCGCTAGAGTTCTTACTAGGTCAAGAAAATATGATCATATAACACCAATTTTATCATCTCTACACTGGTTACCTATCAAGTTCCGTATCAATTACAAAGTACTACTACTGACCTATAAAGCCCTAAATGGTTTAGCTCCTGTGTATTTAATGGACCTTCTATCGCCCTACAATCCATCGCGTTCTTTAAGATCACTTAATTTGAGGCTTCTGGTCATTCCTAGGATATCTAAGTCCACTAAAGGAGGGAGGGCGTTCTCACACTTAGCTCCTAAACTCTGGAATAGCCTTCCTGATATTGTTCGAGGCTCTGACTCGCTGTCCCAGTTTAAAACTAGATTAAAGACGCATCTTTTTAGCCAAGCATTTACATAATGCTTACCTTTTATAATACTGCTGAATCAGATCAAATGCATTTAATACTATAAAACTTGAAGAGACTGTAGGTTATCTGTATAGGTTGCATAGTATTTGCAGTCATTACGTTCCTGTATATTGCGTGAATGACGGGTGGTTGGGCAGATATTGTGTTGCGGTAGGTAGTATGCCATACGGAACCGTTGTCCACTGAAACTGCATATTCACGCACCAGTGGGGCTCGACAGCCTTAGTCAACGGGTTGGCGCGTATGGTTGGGTTGCGGAGAGATTGTGAGATTGTGGTTAGGTCTCAGCAGCAGGAGGGACGTAGAGGTCAGTAAGCTGGGCTGAGTTGAGTGGGGGACGGAGGGGGGTGATTTTGGGACGCAAGAGTCACTGTCTTCATGTTTTGTCATTTACGCCTGTGTTATGGAAATCATCATTATGAACAGCAGCTACGCTAATTATTTTCCCTTTGCTTTTCTGCTGTTATCTCGGGACGCGAGTCCCGAGAAAATGGCGTTCATCAGCTCCAGTTTGTATCCAGCCTCTCACGGAGACTTCAGATGCCCCAATCACAAAGCCTGTGAAGTGACGACTCAACACGGGCGATATGGACTCTCTATGGTGGACGGCACTGATCCTCAACAACTCGTCTTAAGACCGGCGTGATTACTTGGACTTCCAAAAAATACTCTGAATGTTCCGATCCAATCTGACTTGTAATGCTGCCCGAATCATGCACTGTTCCTTCGTTGGCCAGAGGAGAACTGGCCCCCCGACTGAGTCTGGTTTCTCCCAAGGTTTTTTTCTCCATTCTGTCCCTGATGGAGTTTTGGTTCCTTGCCACTGTTGCCTTGGCTTTTGGCTTGCTTAGTTGGGGACACTTAACATTTAATATTATTGATCTGCCTTACTTAAGGTGGACGTTGACGCAATTTCTTTTAGAAACAAACTTTGTTATATTGTTTTCATGTTATCACTGTGAAGCGCTTTGATACAATCTGTATTGTGAAAGGCGCTATATAAATAAAGGTGACTTGACTTGACTTGACAGAGACAGACACACACACACACACACACACAAACACAGACAGAGACACACAGAGACAGACACACACACACACACAGAGAGAGAGAAAGAGAGAGACAGACAGACACACACACACACACACACACACACACACACACACACACACACACACACACACACACCTACTCAGCTAGCAATTCCCCTCCATCATTGAAAAAACAATCAACTGAGCATAGCCCTCAACCTCCTTATCAGAATAAAATCAACGCAGGACTCCCCTTCTGTCGTCACCCACACACCCAGCCCCAGGTGGGCAGTCCTCGTATATTGCAGTGCAAGCACAGAGTTAACGAGTAGGGCACCCGGAACTCGGAAGGCTTGTATTGCTGGAAAATGCACTCCAGTTCACAACACCTAATTTAGATAAAATACAGAACAAACAATATGAATCATTTTGAAGAAAGGCATTAATATAGTACAGAGTCATACAAGGAATTATATATATATATATATATATATATATATATATATATATATATTATTTTTTTTAAACAAAGTTATTGGCTTTGTCTGTAAAGTACCTAAGAGACAATTCTTTTTTTATGAACAACATAAACTAGTTAAAAAAAAAAAAAGTTATCCTGTCTAAATGATAAAAACAACTAAGGAGAATCACAATGAATCTTATTTGAGCAAAATACAATGTTCAACTCCATTACTTTAATTAATTTCACCACAAATGTATTTAACATAACTTACGTACTGTAAGTGTACTACTCACTACATTCACGAATGTAACTTTTACAGTACGATCTGATACTGAGGAACAACATTTCTTTTGCAATGGATGGAACAATCAACTACATTACTTACATAAGTCTTTCTGCTCTATTTGAAGACATCTTTCAAACCTTAATTTGTTTAAAGGCGAATTAAGACTTATACATATCATTTTAAGACTCGCTGAAACTCGCTGAAGTCATTTTGATAATATGAGATCATAAAACATAATTTTTTTTGTAAAATCTAAAACATTTCTGAAGCGCTCTATGGAATCTCTTACAATTAAAAGCCGTTAACACAAAAGAACAATTGTTAAAACAGCATAAATAATCCTTATTGACTTACTGCCATCGAATCCATCGCCGGAAGTGATTGTAATGAACTGCGCGTGCGCACATGCGTCTACTTTGCGCATGCGTGGTAACACATACGTGACGTGTATACGTGATGTCACCGCGCTACAGTCTGCAGCGAGGGGTATCTCGGGATAATACTTCTAGGCTGCATTCCCGTCTTGCATTCATAACAGATAACACAAATGTATCTATATCTGGAAAAAATTATCAATTTCAACACTTTTACCCTTTGTCTCATTCAAAAATGCATTAATCTGCTCAACTGAATACAGATCACTTCCATAATTTGCCACATCAAAGTCAGCACACGACTCATCATCTCTACAACTCTCGACTGTTGCTTCTGACAAATCATCCATTTCTTCACTTTGCTCCTCATACGCCTCATTTTCCTGTACTGGACCACCACCAACATCACTACAACTTGGAACCTCAGCATCAATAACAATATTTTCCGAAACATTTGGCCTTACCTCAGTATTCGTATCTGCCTTTTCAGGTTGTTGCGGTGTTTTCATCACAATCTGCGGCCTATCAGATGTTTCAGTTGGCCTTTCCTCTTCAATATTACGCGCTTTGTGCGGGCAAGTGAAACGTTTATGTCCAATATCCCCGCATTCAAAGCAACGCAAAGTCTCCGTACTAGCGTACGCCATATACGAACTCTCTCCGTGAGATATCCGAAAAGATACATCAAGCGTTTTATCGGGAGAGGTCAAAAACATGTAAACATGTCGCCTAAAAGATAGCACATGTTTCAGTGCAGCGTGTTTACAACCTAAGGGAATCTCTTTTATGGCACCAGCGATTTTGCCAAATCTGGTCAGCTCTTTAATAATACTATCATTGCCGACGAATGGGGGCACATTAGATATTACAATTTTCGTTGCCGGTGCCGACAACGGTGTAATAGGCACATACGTTTCCTTGATCCATATTCCGCTTTCAATTAGCTTTTTTACTTGATTTTCATTTTTCAAAAAGACAACAACTGCCTTATTCATTCTGGAAGCAGAACTAATATTTCCGTTACCAACCTTGGCTCCTACAGCGAGGAGAACATCCTCAATAGAGGTATTCGCCTCCGGGACGCACCTGAACCCATTCCGGAGGGTGAGAGCCCATACTGCCCCACACACACACCCCACACGTTATAACCTTAAAACTACCCTAATCGAAAAAAGTGCTCAGGAAATGTGAAAAAAAGAAAAGAAGAAACAAAACAATAAAAAAAAGGAAAATTAAAGAACAATAAATCAGCTTGAAAAACGCAAAACGCTCTCCCACACGTGTCTCTCACACACGCACTCACTCCCAGCATTTACTCCGACAAGAGAGAGAGAGAGTGTGTGTGTGTGTGTATGTGTGTGTGTGTGAGAGAGAGAGTGTGTGTGTGTGTGTGTGTGTGTGTGAGAGAGAGTGTGTGTGTGTGTGTGTGTGTGTGTGTGTGTGAGAGAGAGAGAGAGAGAGAGAGAGAGAGAGAGAGAGAGAGTGTGTGTGTGTGTGTGTGTGTGTGTGAGAGAGAGAGAGAGAGAGAGAGAGAGAGAGAGAGAGAGAGAGAGAGAGAGAGAGAGAGAGAGTGTGTGTGTGTGTGTGTGTGTGTGTGAGAGAGAGAGAGAGAGAGAGAGAGTGTGTGTGTGTGTGTGTGTGTGTGTGAGAGAGAGAGAGAGAGAGAGAGAGAGAGAGAGAGAGAGAGAGAGAGAGAGAGAGAGAGAGAGAGAGAGAGAAAGAGTGTGTGTGTGTGTGAGAGAGAGAGAGTGAGTGTGTGTGTGTGTGTGAGAGAGAGAGAGAGAGTGTGTGTGTGTGTGTGTGTGTGTGTGAGTGTATCTAATGAAGCTCTCAGACTGATAGAAGATCCTCATAAACCTCACACGGTGTGTGTATGTGTGAGTGTGTGTGTGTGTGAGCAGGCGTTGCTGTAACGACTACAAAGATGATCTACATGGATATTGCATGTCAGTGAGTTATGAAAGAGAGCCAGATATTGATATGAAGGCCCTGTATGATGGTGTGAGTGTGTGTGATCTCAGGCCTGTGATCAGCAACTCCTCTAGGCTCACACACACTCTCCTTTGTCTTATTGGCATTCAGAGCTGGTGGTCGTCCTCACACCAATCCACAAACCTTCCAATCTCTGAAAGACATTCAGACGAGTCCTCTTTCTTCTTCACTAACCCTAAAACTGCAGTCTGATCTGAGAATGTAATAATGTGGTTATTATAATAACGGCTTCTGCACTGATCTGTGTCCAGAGTGACCAGAGCCGGTGAACTAACACAGCGCTGAGGAGCTCCTGTGCTCAACGTCCTGAACTCAGACAGTGTTCATTAACACTAACCCGCCGCCTGCGCTCGGACAAACAACAACAACACCATTTTATAATAAGAGGAGGAACTTTACAGTCATTCAGCCTTGCAATGAAGAGATGCGGCGGCAGCATATTAACAGCTGAACTCAGATCTGGAAATATCAGACGTGCGGACGAGCTCGGATCCTCTAAATGCCTGTTTATAAAGTGTGTTATAGCTATAACCGCATCATCTGTGCTTCTATTGCTCCTGTATGCTCAGTGAAATGGCTCTGATAGACACTGACCGCTGTTTTTACTACATTAATCATCATTTTCTCCAAACACTTCATTACTGTAGAAGCGAGCGCTACTGGAGGATCATCATTATTCTCCTCACAGCAAAGCTGGTTTGGGACAGGGATAATAGTGGAGCTCTTCCACATTGAGGAACTGTGTGTGTGTGTGTATAGATGTCTGATAAACGGGCGCCAGCTTCTGCCAGCTCTCGACTGCAAGATCTCAGTGTCCGCCCAGAGACGCGTCTGGCCCAGAAGCCTTGTTAGGACACACATGTGGACACAGTCTCTCCACCATATGCGGGTCAGTGAATGTTTGAGGATAATCCAGTCCAGACGAGGCGTCCAGTGCAGTTTCTGCTCCTGTGAGAAGTCTCTGACGGCAAACCTGCAATAAACATCGCTCAACTCATCCGCCAGAGAGAGAGTGTGTGTGTGTGTGTGTGTGTGTGTGTATTGGAGAAGCAGCAGAACTTTTCTTCACGGCGGCTGTTGTTGGAGGACGAGGAAGTGTGAGGAACAGCGCTGAGAATGTGTGTGTTCAGAACGCCGGGCCGGGAGAGAAACAGAAGTGGATGAGGGACGAGTCTCGCTTTCATGAGATGTTGAAGAGTTTGCTCTAATGCTGGAACTGCTGGAACTAATGAAGAGATCGTCGAGTTGAGCTCTTGAGGAGAAATGGACCATTTGTAGAATCGGTGTATTAGCAGCGGCAGAATGAAGAGATGAAGTCTGGGAAGAAGATGGAGGAGGAGCAGTTTAAACTGGAGATCTCCAGGTGGAGGAGAGAGAGTCTTCTGGAGCTGGTTTGAATGAGCGCTGGATTTTGCGCTCAGAAAGAGTTTCTGTGTTTGGATCTGTAAGATCTTCTGCGAGATGTGACTGTTGGGTCTATGGAAGAATGGACAACTCGTCGTCTGAAGGAAAGCGCTGTATTTCCGGATGTTGGACATTGTTCAGTACGGCACTACCGGACGCTGGAGCGGCTGACACTGGAGAGAGCGAAGCGGATGCTTATACACTCCTGATGACTGACAGATTAGATGGACTCGCTCCTCCATAACTTACGTTTAGGAACTTCATTTC
The DNA here is from genome assembly GCF_029890125.1 of Rhinichthys klamathensis goyatoka. Lineage (NCBI taxonomy): Eukaryota > Metazoa > Chordata > Actinopteri > Cypriniformes > Leuciscidae > Rhinichthys > Rhinichthys klamathensis. The sequence goes on from NW_026606968.1 coordinate 404,975, forward strand.
ATCTCAAGTTAGTGATGATATCCTAATGTGTGTAACTAGTAGATCTCTTAAAGTCCCCAGTGAAATAAAAATGTAAGTTTTTTGTCTTTTAGCATGAATATGTTAGTCTTACTGTAATCTATAAGCTAGTGTGTAGACAGCATTTCCCAATTTAAATACACAGTCGAACTGAATAGCCGTTCGTACTACGGTGAGCAGTTCAGGACATCTCAGACCTCACTCATATGAGGAAAAGGCTTCAGGTCTCAGGAAAAACAACATCAATGTCAAGTCTCGTACAATCAGGCATCGGACGAAACAGCCTCAGACTAAAAGATGCATTTATGTCTGATGCCTTTCTGTCTCCGGCTGTTTCGTCCAGTGACGAGAGAAAGAGCTGAACTTGGCATGACAACTTTGCAAATGGAGCTTGAGGAAAGTAGTTTTAAGTTTTAGCGCCATGTCGCGTTGATCGATACGCCATTTCATGAAGCATTTTTATGGTCTAGTCAGTAGATGTCGGTCGTAGCAGCAACACACTGTGAGATGATCATGACTCTCAGTAAATGATCAGGCGATCTTTGATCAAAACACCGTTTAGGAGCCGCGACCACAGAAATCTCCACGAGTGTTTCACGATGGTCATCTTTCGTCTGGAACAGAATCATACAGTGTGTGTCGGACATTAGATATGATAAATATTTATGTAGGAGACTTTGAGCTTTGTAAGTTTGCAGATCTTATACACACACAAACAGCAACATAACACACTAAAGAAAAAGAAAACATGAAAATGCATCATATGACACCTTTAAACCATTAAAGGTCAAGTGTGTGATTTTTAGCGACATCTAGCGGTTCGGTTGCGAGTTTGCACTAAGGGCTCAGCCCACCGCTTACCCCTCCCTTTCAAAGAAGCTACGGTGGCTAAAACGGGACAAACATCGTAGTCTGAGACAGCAGAGAATAGCCAGCGTAAACCAAGTTTCTGTACCACAGTCCATTATAAACCACATCATGGATAAAGTTTCAGATGAGGATCAAGGGTCTTAATATATAATATAATAATAGTAATCAGCTGATTGTCTCACGAACGTAACCAGCACATTCTCCCCACATAGCAAACCCATAATACAGCGAGGGAGAAGAACCACATGAAACTATGCAACTATATATTTTTTCTAACAGGGTAGTAAAAGTTTAGCTGGCTAATATGAGCTGTTGCTGTGGCTGAGCTGGTTAAAGCGTAAAGCCTTGTTTAAACTCGACGCGTCCGCATGAGCCCAAAGGTGCGCGCGGCAAAAATGACGTGATTGTGACAGCGCGCCTCCGCATCACCTAGACACACTTACTACACACAATAGGCTTTTAACTCTGATTTTGGAAACTCGATCGACTTAAAATGCTTCCAAGATCGACGGGTTGGTGATTCCTGTAACTGTTTTACGGTCAATGACAAGAGTAGCCTACTAATCAGCTGTCTCACGAACTTAACCAGCACATTTATCCCCACATAGCAAAGCCATAACACAGCGAGGGAGAAGAATTAAGTTACATGAAACAATCCAACTACATATTTACACCACTGACAAGGGAAAAGTCACTACTCACGGTGTTTATGACTAGCTTCTTCTAGCTTCCTGCGGCTTCTCTCTCAATGTAGTGACGAAACGCGCTCTGTAACGCTGTTTGTTCGCATTCGGCTACGGTAGAAACATGACGTCACAATATGGCGACCTTCATAGAAGGGGATTCCCGCGCCTATGTAGATATGAATGCCTCATTCTAAGGTAATAAAAACATTACGGTTTATTAAGTAAGTTCTTTATACACCACTGAACACATAGTTATGGATGTCATATTGCATTTCTGTTAATAGATACTCAAAAATGTTACACACTGCACCTTTAATACAAATGTAATACAACTATTATTAAAAACGTGATGTATGAACTCAATCTTCCATTGTTTTCCAAAAGTGAGCTTGAACTGTTTTATCTTCTCATAATTATTAAAAATGAATCTTTCATTAGTGTTTGTCTCGCTCTGCTGGTTCAACACAAACACATTCAGGCTCTATATTTACTCTAAAACTCCAACATTTGTGAGTTTATACTGTGCGTTTATACAAGTAAAATGGTTAATCTATGAATGAGAAAGTGTAATTTGCTGTGAAATAAAAGGTGTTTCACTGCCGCCTCATCAGGTCTGTCAGAGGATCGTTGAAATCTAAATGAAGTCTTAATTTATAACAGTGAAGTCACTGTATCTTCAGTCTCTGTTGATTCTGTTGACTGTGAGTCTCTGTAGTGGATCCTTATTCACCATCAGATGATCAGCAGAAGATCAGACTGTCCTCTTTAACCTAAAATAAAACACACACACAGTCACATATGCAGTATGAGATATTACATCTGTCACATCTTTTCATAAGAAAACTAACTAGATAATCTATATTAATTCATTCTCAAACATGATAATATAGCTTCTATCTGATGCTCAAAGTCACTTTACAGAATCAAAAGCACATGAAAGGTCACTTTCACACACCGGACAGCTGATCCAGAACCAGCAGAAATCATCATTACACTCACTACACATTTAATATCAGTTAATAACACACAACCCTAATCTCAGATTATCACACACATAAGGCTTTACACAGAAGAAGCGGCACAGAAACCAAATCTGAATAATCTAATATATTATCTGACATAAAATCACTAAATGTGTATTTTGCGACGACTGTTATTTTGGTGGTTTGCTTCACGATGTCTATCTTACTCAGTGTGTCTCTCTCTAAACACACACACACCTGTCCACCAAATCAGCATACTCTCATACACACACAGACACACACACACCAAAGCATGTAACAACTACCTAACAATACAGAAACTAAATTTAAGATTTATTATCTGATGATCTCAGACACAATATTCCCACACACACACACACACACTGAACCTTTACTATTATTTCTAGTGAGTAAAGCAGCCATTTAAACTTTAAATGAAAATATGATGAAAATCGTTAAGAACTATTCTTACAGTAGTGTCTCCAGTTTATAATGTGGATCATCCCTCAGATCCTCCAGCAGCTTCACTCCTGAGTCTCCTAGTTTATTCTCAGACAGATCCAGATGTCTCAGGTGTGAGGGGTTTGATCTCAGAGCTGAAGCCAGAGCAACACAACCTTCATCTGTGACTCCACACCTCCACAACCTGTAGAGAACAATGACACACATTAAGCCTATATCCAGAGATAAACACAACACTTAAAATAATATATATACACATACTCATTAGTTCATGCTGTTCAAATACAACAGTTTGAATCCGTGTATCAGTCGTTCAGTTTATTTTTTATATTTTTTATATTGAAAGTAGAAAAATGAGAAAACGGTTCCTTTTTAGTGTTTTTAATTTTGTCCAAAAACGACACAGTTTGATCTCCGGCTGATAAATCAGAGGAAAGGGGCGTTTCATTCCCGCCCACGTGTAGAAATCCAATATTCAAGCCGTTATTAATGTTTCTACCTGAGAACGAAACACGACAAATCGAAATGAATTCTTGTTTTTCATTTTGAAAAAAAGAATACTTTTTATACTTTCAATATTAAATAAAAAAATGACTGAACGAATGATACACAGATTAGGGATTTATTGATTAGGGGATTCAATATACAGTTTGTACAGTATAAAAATCAATATTTCTATGGAAAATCCCCATAAAACATGGAAACCTAACGTGTGTGTGTGTGTGTGCTTAATGTATTTGTAAACATTTTAAGGGATGTGTGTGTGTGTGTGTGCTTAATGTATTTGTAAACATTTTAAGGAATGTGTGTGTGTGTGTGTTAGGTCTGGAGAGAAAAAAAAACAATTCTCCAAACTATCACGATTTTTTTTGTTTACGATCTGAAATGCATTATTTTTATTCCAGAACCGATATTGATTCGAATGAAATGGCTTTATTTTCTTCCTCGCTTATAGCCGAGGTTGACAGAAGTTAGCCACTCTTGCTCCAACAGAGGCTGAAGCGTGTGGTTATCTATGAGTGTCGTAATATCCCTGTCTAGTGGACGTGTGGAAGCGGCGTGAGACTGAATCAGTGTTAAACTCAGAGCCTTTGTCACTATTATAGCGACTTTTCAGACCCCTTTAGTGATTTTTGTTTTTAAAAGCGACTAGTGACAAATCTAGCGTCTCTCTGGTCAAACCTCAGTGACCCCCAAATGCTGTCAGTGGTGCGAGCGCGAGCTCTTGCTCTCTCCCTGCCGTCTCTCTCTCTCGCTCTAACATATGTGGAAACAAACAAGTCTTATCTGGCTAGAACATGACATAAGCCTATAACACGCTCTCACATGTTTATTTTTTAGCATTTTTGGGAGGAGTAAAATGTACATATGTGGATTCAACAACCAGATGCATTTACACTTGTCCAGTTTGGTCTGGAACGGTCTCAGACCTCCTCCTGAAGTGGTTTGAGCGATCGGATCCGTCTGGAATGTGTTTCGCAGGGCATTTACACCTGGTCTCTTCACGATCGGATAGCTATCCCATCACAGAAAACGCTTGAAGTGGCCAGGTGTGAACAGCCCCTTAGGGAAGGCGTTAGCTACTTTCCTCTGAACATAGTTGTCAACACTGGACTGAGTCACTGAAAGCCCTCGCGCTGCTCATATACTGAGAGAGAGACGAGACATTTATCCCAATTATTTGTATACAGTCTAATAATAATAATATAATCTAGTAATACTGATTCATATATTAACAACAGCTTATATATGTAGTAGTTTATACTGTATGGTAATGATAGTATCAGTATTAGAGGAAATACGGTAAAGGGGTGTGGGCACTCTCGCCCGGAAACTGATCTGTATCAGTGTTGTACCAGAAGTAAACGGCACTCAACTTGGCTCCGTCTCTGCGTGTGTTATTGTTCCTCCACAAATATTACAATATACTCTTATACTGTTCATTAATTATAAACTAATAGTTTGCAAATGATTTATAAGCGCTGTGTTACTGTATACTTGTGATAAAGTGTCACCATTATTTCAAACTGGTCGCATTAAGTGTAATTGTTCCTTTTGTATGTGATGGAGTGATTCTTCTTTCTCAAAAATAACACAAAATAAACAAAGTAAAGATGAATTTGACTGATAGCATTATTATTATTTTTAACCCCGGATGGGGCTTACGCCACACATATATTGTACACACTATCTACTAGGGGTGTGACGAGACGCTTATCTCACGAGACGAGACGAGATTTTTGCACATTTTTTCAGAAATCCTCGATGAGAAAATTCATGACTGGAAAAATAGTATGCAGGTGCAATTTTCAATGTTTTAACTAATAATCTTCTAATGCATGTCATTTCAGGTCTACTTTATGAGTATGAATTACCAAATGCATTGAAAGAAAACAATATACAAGCACTGTAAAAGGTTTTTATTGACTGGCTTTTCTCCTGTATGATTTCACATTACAGTATCGATATACGATACAATATGGCGCCCAGCGTGGCAGACGTGTTTGCGAAGTGCTCCCGCTATAGGTTCTTTTTTGTATTTATTTTAGTGTTACTGTGTACAGTTAATGTAAGGTGCAAGAACGGAAGGATCGTGTACAGCAGAGAAGCACTTTTGAGCATCAAAGTAGCTCATTATGAGCATAATTTGGAACCTTTTATTCAACCATACCTGGACACCTATTACATCCGGCCAGCACGAACACGGCGGAGACGAGGCAAGAGAGGCGGGCTACATGGTAGGCTAAAGGCCAGAGCTACACGACCACCGCTACCGAGTCTGCTGTTAGCTAATGTCCGCTCCCTTGAAAATAAAATGGATGAGCTAAGAACAAGGACAACAACACAACGTGAAATCAGAGAGTGCTGTACTCTGATTTTCACGGAAACCTGGACTACAGACAACACGCCAGATTCAGCCATCCAACTTCAGACCCACTCTGTACACCGCGGAGACCGCACATCGGCCTCGGGGAAGAACAAAGGTGGCGGCGTCTGTGTCTACACCAACGACAGATGGTGTTTAGACACTAAGGTGATGGAGAAACATTGTTCAGTAGACATAGAGGTGCTGATGGTTAAGTGTAGACCCTTTTATTTGCCTAGGGAGTTCAGTGCTGTGTTTCTTGTGGCTGTTTACATCCCGCCGCGGGCGAACCGGACCGCAGCTCTTGGACTATTGCACGATATTATTAGCAAGCACGAGACTGCGCACCCCGATGCTGTGTTTGTTGTGGCAGGGGATTTTAATCACTGCAACCTTCGGACTGTTCTCCCCAAGTACCATCAGTACGTGAGCTTCCCGACGAGGGACAACAACATTCTGGACCACGTCTACAGCAACGTTAAGGGTGCATACAAGGCAGCACCCCGCCCCCACTTCGGACAGTCTGACCACATCTCCGTGTTTCTATATCCATCTTACAGGCAGCTCCTCAAACGGGCTCCCGCAGTAAGTAAAACTGTTAAAGTATGGAATGAAGAAACTGATCTTGTGCTACAGGACTGCTTTAACAGTACTGACTGGGATGTGTTTAAGACTGCTGCTGTGAGAGAGGACTGCACTATGGATTTAGAAGAATATGCCTCAGTGGTTATTAGTTACATTAGCACATGTATAGACAACATTGTCCCCATCAAGCGCTATAAAACATTTCCAAATCAAAAACCCTGGATAAACTGTGATGTAAGGTCCATGCTGCGTGCCCGTTCCACTGTATTTGCCTCTGGTGACGCTGAGGGCTACAAAAAGGCCAGATACGATCTACGCAGATCCATCAGAGAAGCCAAGAGACAGTATAGAGTGAAGTTGGAGGGATACTATACCACCGCGGATCCCCGGCGCATGTGGCAGGGCCTACAACACATCACAGATCATTGGCAGAGGAGCAGGGAGGTCACAACTAACCAAGGCACACTACCAGATGAGCTGAATAAGTTCTACGCCCGCTTCGACACCCTCAACACCAGCAGAGGGACTATTCCAACAGAGGCAGCACAGAGCTCTCCATTCACGGTGACATCAGCTCAGGTGCGCAGGACACTGAAGAGAACGAATCCCCGGAAGGCAGCAGGCCCTGATAACATCCCAGGCCGTGCACTAAAGGTCTGCTCAGCGGAGCTGGCTGAGGTACTAACGGACATTTACAATCTATCCCTCTCACTATCTTTTGTACCTACCTGTTTCAAGATCACTACCATTGTCCCCCTACCAGTGGCGTAGACAGGGGAGGGGCCATGGGGGCACTGGCCCCTCCTGAAACCTGATTGGCCCCCCAGTGTGCCCCCACCCTTCTACTTGTCTGTCACTCAAAAATTCGAATCATAATCTTTCAGTTTGTAGTAGAATAATTCATGATTCCGCGTCGCGATGCTTCTCAACGAGGACCAAGAATAGCGAGCTAGAGTTTTTTTCTATTTCTTTTTCTTTGTTTTTGACCCAGCGCCAATATTTCCACCCGTGTTCTCTGATTTGTTACTTAGACTTGAGTGAACTAACATTCAGCCAATCACAGCGCGAAGCATCTATTGGGCGCGTCTGCCATGTGCTTCAAATCTCTTGTTGCTCTTGCGAATTTTCGTGTTCTTTTAGTTGCAGTTTGGCCGTCTAATGTATTCCATGCATGCACCCCAGAAAAAAAGCAGAGGACGATTACATCATTTTTTTGACACACACTGTAAGTATAATGTGTTACAGTATGTCGCGATGACATGAATCACACGTAAAGTTTCCTTGTTATGATTTAACCTACTGTAACGCAGTAAGACGGACCTCGTCGCGCCGGATTGTGCCGAGTGTGTGTTAAATGCTCTCCTACTTGTTGCTTTGGATAAAAGCGTCTGTTAAATGAGACATAACAGATTATTCCCAGCAGGCACACAACGTCATAAGACGTTGATATTTGGTTAAATTTTAGTTGCGACGTCGGGTGACCAAAATTCAATGTAAGTTCAACATCTAATGTCAATGTTAAATTGATGTCCAATACCGAATACATTGATTTAGGTTTTATTGATATATTTTTATAAAATGTCTGTTGTATAAAATTACTGTAGGCTAGATGTAATGTGTATACTACTCATTGAACACTTTTTTTTGTCCAACTATTAAGAAGTAACGTTAAGATAAAAGTTATTGTTCAAGTGTAGTTTAACTGAAATATTGTAAATATCATAAAATATCTTTATTTCATAAAAATAAAGTATAGATGTCCACAGTTGTCTGAAAGTCCCAAGTCCTGCAATATTTTTTTTATTTCGAGTATGATTTCACAAAAATAGGTTGCTGTAAGCTATTATGGCATGTTCCCAAAATTGGCACTAGGGTGCTGTAAAATGCCAATTGCTATTCCATCTAGAATTTATTATTATGAACATCACCTTTCAGTCCCTCCAGAAAAACGCGATTATGCGATCGCATGATTCAATGCATAATCAGCCAAAGTCCGCATATTTATGCGGGGGCATTTTTTCAAATACGCCACACTTTTGCCGTATAAATTGCCGATTTCCACGCAAAATATGCGGGGCTTGTATGATTTCATAATCCCCGCATTTTTGTTGCAAAAAAGAAAGTCACATATATCTTAGCAGAAAGTTGAAAAATGTTGCGTTTACTTCACACGAGAGCAGCCGTTTCCCCCTGTTGCCATGGGAACGTTATGAAGTGACGTAATTACGCGACATGAACATCATTGAAAAGCTGTAAAACAGGAAACATTTTTTCATATTTTATTTATTCATTTTTACAGAAGTTGTAGCATATTCCTTTTGTAAAGCTACATAACTTGTTTGACTCATCAATGTTTTGTAAGTTTGAGCCATGTGTTTATTAAGGTCTGAAATAAAACAAAATGAAATATTCCAGCACTTTCTGTGATGTAGTATGCTTGCTTATCATAGGAAGTAATAAGAAATAGCTCTTTACATTAAGATAGTAGCCCATGTGAGAACAGGGTGTTAGGGAATCACTTGTTCTCTCTTTTTCATCAAACCGCAGTTTTTGCAAGTTCCCGCAATTTCATCACATAACATTGCATAAATATCCTGCATATTCCATCGCCGCATAATCAAGGATTTAAAAAAGATTTATTATATACAATTTGATTACAGTTATATGAATTCATTAATTGTGTATTATATGAATGATTAATATAATTATGCATTTATATAAATAAGGCTGTTCTATTATTATTTGTGAGTTGTACACTAATACATTGGATTATTTTATTTATTACAGTTTTTCTTTCACTTTTGTAAAGTGAAAAGTTAATATAAATTGTATTTTATTGTTTTGATTTTGAGCAGTGATTAAAAGATAATAGGGTATCACTGTTTATTGCTGATTTTAAAGCTTACTGAACTTGAAATGATTTGGATATTTACAGTTCTACATAAATACACAACATAAGAATGGCCCCTCTGTAATAATTGTGGCCCCTCTTGTGCCCCCCAGTTGAAAAAATCCTAGAATCGCCCCTGCCCCCTACCCAAGAAAAACACTGTAACATGTTTAAATGACTATCGTCCCATCGCACTCACTTCAATTGTGATGAAGTGTTTTGAGAGGATAGTCATGAACCACATTAAAAAGACCATTCCAGACACACTGGATCCATTACAGTTTGCGTATCGTCGGAACCGATCCATTGATGATGCAGTAAACACTGCCATCCACACAGCTCTCACACATCTGGAGAACAAGGATACATATGTTCGAATGCTCTTTATCGATTACAGCTCGGCATTCAACACGGTCCTCCCAACCAAGCTGGCTGAGAAGCTCCTCATCCTTGGACTGGCACCTTCTCTCTGCAGCTGGGTCCTGGACTTTCTCACAGACAGACCCCAGACAGTCAGAGTTGGTACCCAGACATCAGGTACAAGGATGGTGAGCACAGGGACACCCCAGGGCTGTGTGCGGAGCCCTCTGTTGTACACCCTCTTCACTTATGACTGTGCTTCTACTCAGCGTAATACCACCATCATCAAGTTTGCGGATGATACAACAGTCATCGGCCTGATCACTGGTGGGGCTGAGACCGACTATAGGGAGGAGGTGGCTCAGCTTGTGTCCTGGTGCCACACAAATAATCTCTCCTTAAATGCAGAGAAAACTAAGGAGATGATTATCGACCCGAGGAGGAGGAGAGATGATCAGCACGGCCCACTTTACATCAGTGAAGTACAGGTAGAGAGGGTGAAAACATTTAAATTCCTTGGCACCTACATCAGTGAGGACCTCTCTTGGTCTCACAACACCCAGCACATTGTCAGTAAGTCTCAACAACGGCTGTACTTTCTAAGAAAGCTGAGGAAATTTGGTCTGTCCACCAAACTCCTTAGCAATTTCTATAGATGTACAGTGGAGAGCATCCTGACTAATTCCATCACAGTGTGGTTTGGAAACTGCACAGTACAGGAAAGGAAAGCTCTCAAGCGTGTGATTAAAACTGCACAATACATCTGTGGAACAGTTTTTCCATCACTTCAAGATATTTACAAAACCCGGGTAACTAAGAGGGCACATAACATTATCAGAGACACTACACACCCTCAGCATATACTGTTCACATTGTTACCTTCTGGCAGACGCTATAGGAGCATGAAAGCCAGAACATCCAGACTTAAAAACAGTTTTTATCCAAAGGCCATCAGGATGTTGAATGACTCAGTCCATTGACAACTCCATACTAGCACTTTAATCACTGTTTGCACTACACTGTGAATGTTTGCATTGTTCAATGTAGGGCTGGCTCGATACCACTTTTTCATGTCCGATACCGATACTGATACCACAAACTTGAGTATCTGCCGATACCGATACTGATACAATACCATACCATATTTTTCTCCCTCTTAATTAAGCTGTTAATAACACGTTTGTCAGGAGGATGCACTGTGATTAACCTAGCCATCTAAAAAGCATCATGCTCAAATAGTGCAATAAATATTCTACTCCCCTAAAGGAAGAAATACGTAGCCCACAACATCTACTGCTGCTTAATTTTTATTAAAATAATTTTTAAACAGAACTTGTAGCAGCATTTTTAATTATTCAGCACCATTCAATTAATTAAATTTAAAGTCCAACTGTGCAAATAAAAAAATATATAATTCCAGTGCCAAATACTGGATGTAACACAAAACTCTATGTAGTCATAACTTAAATAAGTATAACCAAAAAACCATAAAAATAATGGTATCTCCATTATAAAATGTACAATAGAACAGAATAGTACAATAAGGCCATCCTTAAAAATATTTTGGTTTGCAGTAACAGCAAAAAAAAAAAAAAAAAGGGTCGGTAGGTAGGTCTATATTTTTTTTTTCAAGATTCAATGTAAAAAAAAAAGGATAATTTTGGTCATGGTGATTACGTCGGTATGAATTTAAACAAATTTGCATATCGTGACGTCACTGACTGGGTCTTCAACCCCCATGCCTTCGGGCGCACCATTGCGAACCTCATTCTGATACAGGTTATAGACCACAAACAATTTGAAATCTTTGTCAAAAAACATATTTATTGCATTAATTCCAGCTGCATTCATTTGGAAAAAATAGGCAGAATCAAAAAGAAAAAAGAAAAAAAAGGAGCCACTAGATTTCAATGAAAGTGGATTTTCAGAGGGAAACAAATAAATTAAAATGACTAATCTCACCAGCGCCGCGCTGACCAATAAAACAGCGCGTTTGGCACCATTCGTTTACATTTGACCCATACTGTTACAAGCCCCCTTTCTGGTCTAGGGGCAGGAAAGGAGGGTAACAAAAAGTTGCAGGGAGAGAGTGAGAGATTTGACCCATAAACATCTGCTATTATTAACGGAAATCAGTGTGGTCAAATAGCTAGGCGCATTGTAGGAAACTATAGGCCGATTAAGTAGTCCTGACATATTATGGAATGGGCGATTTTCTTTTGTGCAATTTAGTACATTTCGGTATGGATGGGATGTGCTGTTTTATTGGTCAGCGCGGCGCTGGTGAGATTAGTTCCCGCCGCTCTGACCATTGGCTGGCGCAAGCAAACACTTCTCCCTGCGCTGTCGAGTCTGTCGCGCTCGCGCGTCTCGGTCCATTGAGCCACGCAGATTACAAGTCAGCGCAGCGCGAACTCTGTAACACACCGCGCCGTTTCGTCCCCCTTTCGGTGTGTTTGGCTTCCCATACTTATGTGTTTGTTTGTCAGAGCCTGCAGTTGCTGTGTGACGCGCGTTCGCGGTGGGCATGTCATGACGAGCTGGACGGGCTCCGAGAAAAGGCCGTTAACATCGATTCCCTATTCTCCTATTCCATATTTGACCATTAAGAATTTCGAATAATGAGCGACTAAATGTAGGCTCATACAGACGTATTTCACAAGCAGCCGCGCCGCAGCCATCATCACCGAGCGCGAACCATTGACAGTGAATGAAACGAAGCGAACGCACAGGCCATAGTGTGACATGTGTAAACCAATGGTGTAAACATAATCATCATAGATGACGCCACGGGTTTTTATTTAAAAGAAAGAACGTAGCCTACGCAATTTATATTCACAATACGTACTATAATAAATTTATATTATTTTATTGCATTTGTATTAGTTGTTTGAAGAGTAAAAAAAAAATCGGTCGGTCTTAATGCAAGTTTACAACCGGCAAGTCGGTCGGACTAAAAGGGAAAATAAATAAATAATTGGGTCGGTCCTAATTTGACAGGGTCGTTCGGGTTACGGCAAACAAGAATATTTTTAAGGATGGCCTAAGGCACTCACAAATTAAACTCTACTAGGCCATTACACCTGATAAAGGGGAAAAACATTTTGGATAGACAGTCCAAGCTCTAAAGTTTTTCACATGTAACATCTGGGGATCATAGGTGTAATTTGAGGGTGCGACATGTCCCAGCCACTTTTTCTCAGGATCGATATTGCCCCCCACCACTTTTGAAACATTATGAGGCACAGATGTAATACAAATAAATAAAACATCTCCATTTAACAGAGCATTAATTAACATAGTTAGACCTAGCGCTAAAATGTGTTTGTTTTTTTAAATCAAGCTGAGCGCTCGTTGCCGCTGCTATCAGTTGCACGGATACAGTGTTCTCTTGTGGCGCGCGCACAATCTTCACTCGGACGCGCTCCAATCTATCGCCGTTGCGGAGACTCACAAAACAAAATGCACACTTTTTAAAAATAACTCCACACAGCTGACATGATAATCGCTGACAGGTCTCACCTTACTCAGTCTCGTTCTAGCTACTGTTCACGTGACGCCAGTGTTGCCAAGTCCGCGCTCCCTCTCACACCCCGAAACGCGATTGGCTACTTTTTAAAATGCAATTGGGCGGGTTTTGTTGTGAAAATCTGGCGACCCTGTGTGCAGCTGCAGCGTGACGCATGTTGCTCATCTCTCTTTACGGCATGTCTCTCAGGTGTTGTTAAGCATTTGTTTGACAGTTTAGGACTAGGTCCGTGGTCGTATAGGATCGGAATATACTCCCGCGATTCATACAATATCCGATCCAGTGATTTTGGCCAGTATCGGACTAATACCGATACCGAATATCGGATCGGCGCACCCCTAGTTCAATGTACATGCTTTTTATGATGCTTTTAATGTCTCTCTGCCGAATGCAATTCTACACTTGCATCTTTTAAATATATTGTGTGTATATTGTGTACATTTTATACTGTGGGAAACTTTTTGCAACCTAAGAATTTCATTGCATGGTGTAAATCTGTGCATATGACAAATAAACATCTTGAATTAGTCTCTTCAGACCTTACTGTACATTTAAGAGCTTTCAGAACTTCTGATTGAGGCTGTGTGTGACCTCCTAACTGAACTCCTTTTAACTCCTTTCGAGTGGGAAAACATGTTCCGGTTTAAATTGTTTCAGTGGCGGCAGTAAAGGGCGCATTGGGGCAGTGACGTTAGTAACATTACTGTTATGTCTGTTGTTAATGTTTGATTTGCTTGACTGTGACAGAATTTTTTTAAATAACAAATTAAACTAACAAATTAAATTAAATATAATGCAGTTTTTGTTATAATAACAATTATTTAATGACATAAGTAAAAAATATAATAAACATGTAATATAGTGCTCAGCAAAATCTCCTCTCTAGCTATTTTTTCTATTCAATTAACATGCTATGGTCATTAAATGGCTTTCCTGAGCTAAATGTAACGTTATGTGACATAATTGTTCTCCTGCTGTTATATTGACCTCTTTCCATGGTTTAAAAACACTAATTGGTCGATATTATGAATACTTTCTAGCTGTACCTTACCCTTGCCTTTTGCAATGTGAAAATGAGATAAATAATGGACACAAATGAAAAACATGAATTCGTTTATTTGATGTCATTCATTTATTTATTGATGCCAAATGGACAGATCTTTTTATAGTTTCCTCGTTAGCTAACGTTAGCCTAGCTAGCTTGCCAAGCTATTTTCCTAAATAATCTGTAAGATCGTTTGTACCTTCATCTGTGACTGGAGGCCACTGTCTAACATCATCAACCCAACAAGTCATTCTGCCTGGCTGTAGCTGTCATCGAGGGTGCGTTATCACGGAGGTTTGTTTACATACCGCTAACAGCTCAGTAATGGCGTCGCCACAAGATGGCAGCCTACACAGAACGCTCGTCGGATTCGTGTATAGGGAGCAGCGGTGCTGAGCGCACACTCTACAAGATTAGACATGTATCAGACGTTAGTCTATGTTGCGCAACGAATCCTCCGCCATCGTCACGCGATCAGTGAACTGTGATTCGTGCGGCACTGATTGCAACGGCAACTCGCGCTGGATGAGCAGAGCAGACTTTTACATTAGTTTATAATGGTTTTTATTCTTTTATAAAAACAACAAAACGATAGTTTAGGCGAATGTGAGTGTAGCGGTGGAATATTCTATGGTAATCTCACGCTCAGTCATGGCCATATCGCGAGACAGCTTTTCACTCGACGAGATCTCGTCACACCCCTACTATCTACATATTAATCCTTATTCACTCAGAGTCTTTATGGTAGAGATGATCTTACCACAGTCTCTCCAGTTTACAGAGAGGATTCGCCAGTAGAGCAGAAAGATGCTTTATTCCTGAATCTCCTAGTTTATTCACAGACAGATTCAGTTCTCTCAGGTGTGAGGGGTTTGATCTCAGAGCTGAAGCCAGAGCAACACAACCTTCATCTGTGACTCCACAATCCCACAACCTGTAGAGAACAATGACACACATTAAGCCTATATCCAGAGATAAACACAACACTTAAACTATAAATAACATAATGCTGTCAATATGAAATATATACAAATACTCATTAGTTCATGTTGTTAAAATACATCAGTTATGATTAGGGGATTGAATATACAGTTTGTACAGTATAAAAATCATTTCTATGGAAAGTCCCCATAAAACATGGAAAACGAGTGTGTGTGTGTGTGCTTAATGTATTTGTAAACATTTAAAGGAATGTGTGTGTGTGTGTGTGTGTGTGTGTGTTAGGGCTGGGAGAAAAAAAAGATTCACCAAACTATCGCAATTTTTTTGTTTACTGTTTTACGATCTTCTTCCAATTCGTCTGTCTATTAAACCTTTGACAAAATCATCGGTTGAATCATGCGTTAAAATAATGCATTTATCAATTACATTGTTTTGCCACTAGGTGGCGACAAGTGACTGTTAAAAAATGTATTTATTGAATTATTTATTCAAGAGAGTGTATTACTGTATGATGCTCCTGAAATAAAACTCAGAGATGTGATGAATTGTTTTTGTAAATATGACTCATCTTATACATCATGTACAGTCTGTATAAGTGTATGATTTAACTTTTCTCCATAGTCTAGTGTTAAAAACAAATCACAATACATTGCAATATCGAATCACAATATT
Organism: Rhinichthys klamathensis goyatoka; assembly: GCF_029890125.1. Classification (NCBI taxonomy): domain Eukaryota; kingdom Metazoa; phylum Chordata; class Actinopteri; order Cypriniformes; family Leuciscidae; genus Rhinichthys; species Rhinichthys klamathensis. The sequence goes on from NW_026606968.1 coordinate 420,883, forward strand.
GTAGAATCGCTATTCTTAAAAATCACAACACTTCTAGTATCGGCACCCAATTATTTGTATATAGTCTAATAATAATAATAATAATACAATCTATTAGAGCCCGACCGATATGGATTTTTGGGGGCCGATGCCGATACCGATATTAGGGAGTAAAAAAAGTCAGATACCGATATATCGGCCGATATTATTTATGTGTATATTATAATACAGTAGCAATATTATTTATGTGTATTATAGTACAGTATACCAGTCAAAAGTTTGGACACTTTCCTATTGGTGTGTACAAACTTTTGATGGGTACTTTACACAGTATAAACAGAATAAATATATTTTATAAACACGTTTTTCAATGATCACTCAAATGTGGTGATCAAACTCTTGTGTGACACAGATGGAGGCAGGGGGAATGATATAATGAGAATTATACAGTTGAGCTGTAACCAAACTAGTTTGCATTGCATGTTATATTATATTATATTCTAAATACTGTTGCATAATCTTCACTAACGACTTTGTCTTTTAATTTAGTCATAACTTGTATCAATAAATATATAAAAAGTGTCACTGACAAAACCTTATTATCTTCTATTTTTAGTCTTAATTCCTCTAATCTCTACCAGTGGAGGAAGAACTCAGATCTTTTTACTAAAGTAAAATTAATAATATCATAATGAAAACGTTTTTAATTACATATGTATACAGTACTTTTATACTATTTTAAATAATTAGTAAGCAAAATGTACTAAACGTGAAACTAGGCTACTCTTAATGCAAAATGGCCCTATATAAAGTGTTATAATTATATACATTTTTGGAATATTGCTTGATGTTGTAACGTAGCGTTATCAGGCAGAATGAGCTTTAACACTGTCTCTACACACCGGACGCGGCCGTTACTGCTCGCGTCGCAACAGCTGTTTACCCGAGACAAAGCAGAATCAGTTTACTGTCGGAGATCGCTCGCGCCACGCATTTTAATCAATGTTTCATCAACCAATTGCCTTAATAAATAAGAAGTAGGCCTAAATATAGCAGACAATATAATCAGGACTTCTCAGCTGCGCGCTTGCAATAGTCACAAGCTCACACAATACGTGACAGAGGCTTGTAGCAGAGAAATCAATTCTGTGAATTACACCGCGCAAATCACAAGTAGGCTACTACCCACCGGATGAAGAAGGGTTGGCTCTCAGTCTCCACAGGCTACATAAAATATTCATTTTATTTTATTTTATTTTTCGTGTTCGCATTTATGAGGAAAAAACAATGTTACAGACGCGACAGTTCAGCACTACGGACGTGAGCGCTCTGAAAGCGGCACTAAAATGCTTTGAAACTTTCACATAGACATCAAACAGAAAGCACAAAACCTTTCGTTTCAAAGTGAATTTCGTTTTGTATTAATTGTATCTTAATTTTAATCAATGTTTCATCAACCAATTGCCTGGATTTAATTTATAAGAAGTAAATATAGCAGACGATAGATAATCTCGACACGGAGGCGTCTGCGGGTGAACTGGAGCTCGTCTCATTAAAGCTCCAGTCGGCAAGTCTGGCAGATTGAGTGGATTTAGGAAAATTTTGAATGTTTACAACTCTCATGCCCCTCCCCCACTATCAACGGATACCCTCCCACCCAGTTCATGCTCGTCAGTGCGTGTGCACCAGATTTTCAGTGAACGCCAGGGCTCTCAAGTGTCACGCATTGAGCGTGACAGTCACTCATTTCGGTCTTTTGTCACGCTCTCCCGCCACACATTGTATTTCTCATGCTGAAAAACTATTTGTAATATATTTAATATGCCGCTGCGCCCAAAACTCTGGCCGTGCCGCTCTCACTGTGGAACCGGCATGAATCAAGCGCGTTTCCTCTGGTGTTGTTCGTCGAGCTACACAATAGCCAATCAAAAAATAGCACTATTGTATCTGGGTAAGATTTAACGCAACAACCAATGACAAAAATGTATCCAACCCCCCGTCGGCTGGGTGTCACTCTTACCTGTCTTCAAAACTTGAGAGCCATGGAACGCGCCCGTCTCATCAGCATCCATCAACACCATGGAGTATTTGGAGGTATGCTGTCCTGGCTAATGTACCGATAGATTGCAATTGCTAACGTCATTTATACTCTAAATGAGCTTACTTGATTTTCCGCCATCACTCTTCGTTACTGCGCGAACTTCCGCGAACTTCAGGCGTGTGCATGTGATTGTAACGTGCGCGAGGGGTGGCGTGTGCCCGATCTGTGATTGACAGTCAGATCTCACCCCCCCCTGCGCTGATTGGACATGATGATCCGGGAGCGGTGGATTTTTGCAAAACAAATAACAAGCTCCAGGTGGAGTTAGAAGCTCGGGGGTTTTTCTAAAACCACTTTATTTATGTTGTTCTGTCAGATTATAGTGTCGATTTCACGGAATATGATCAAAAAAATGTTGCCGACGGCAGCTTTAACCGAAACTCAGCGTATAGACCTGAGAATTGAAATATATCTATATTGAAATGTCTACTTTTAAACAGAACAATTCAAAACGAAAAACAGACAGACTCATGTAATCGTATGAAATGTGCATTTCTCTCTATCTTCACTGAAGATCGCGAGTCAGCATCGTCAACTTCATCTTTGGCTGACACTGACTGAAAACACTTGTTTATTAATAAACAATTAAAATGTCTCCTTGCTATTAGGAGTGTAAATATTAATCGATTCGTATCGATTATACAGCCGACGATTCGATGCATCGATGCGTCCGCAAGAGTATCGATTAATGTGTTTGTTTTGCCGCCTGTCTATTTTCAGCATCCGCTCATATGCGTACAAACGATTGTTGTTATGCACTGGGCTAACGTTAGTTAGTCACCGAACTAAACTGCCAGTGTGAATGCACCCTCAGTCACTTAGTTGGCGAACTCCAAACTAGCAGTTACTAACGTAAACAAACAGGCGCTAATGTGTACAAAAGGCTACTTCAACAGCTTACTTGAAAAGTCTAGGGTGCTTTCACACCAACTCGGAACGGAACGGGCACGGTTCGCATGAAAAATCGCTAATTATGTAAACGCTGTCTGTCATGCGGACCCCGGTGTGTACTGGGGTACCAAACCCGAGACTGCCTGGAGGAGGTGCGCTGAGTTCGGTTGCACTCGAACCGTGCCGCGGCTGGCGTGAATGTGAAAGCATCACGGACTCGGGTGCGCACTTGTTCAGGAAGTAAGTGACCTGCGCATGCTTTTTAGCTGATTATGATGTATTTAGTTAAATAAAACACATGTAAGGGATGATAGTGTTGATAATTTACCTTGGACAAGAGCGAGAGTGAGTCTGTATTCGCACACACATAGCGCGTGGACTCAGGGCAACAAATTAATGGAAATCCACTGTCTCCTGCGTTTGCAATCAGCAAAAAGCCAAATGCGACACACAGTAAACCGGTGTTGTTCACTCAGCTGTGCATAATAGCACCAAATAAAATAAAAAAACACAATATATTGACCCGCGTTCTGTTTTCTATCATGCGTCGTGCACGTTTGCGATGACGTAAGATGCACGGAAACGCACCAGGATTCGATAGAATCAAGTTTTGAACTGTATGCAGTAACTGTTATATTTGCTGTTCTATTTGCAGTGCATTGAGCACAATATACACATTATGTGAATAGAATACTGTTCCTGTATTCTCAATAAAAGGCAAATTATAAAAAAATGTGTTGATTTATTTGAAACTTAATAGATATCATGTAAAAATATCGATTATCGAATCGAATCGTATCGAATCGTATCGCGGGGAATTCTGAAGTATCGAAAATAATCGAATCGTTGGCTTAAGAAATCGGTATCGTATCGAAACGTCATGTAGGCTCCGATTTACACCCCTACTTGCTATATTTGTTGTATTCATAATCATTACTTTTGCCAGTTCTTTGTGACAGCTTTTAGGTGCTTTATTGGCAGCGCCACCCTTACATGAATCACCTCAACCGCATTTTTTAAAATATTCATTTATCGGCCATTATAAATGCCGATACCGATAGTTTGGAAAATGCCTAATATCGGCCCGCCGATATATCGGTCGGGCTCTACAATCTAGTAATAATTAATTTAACAACAGCTTATATACTATTCGTGAACTATAAACTAATAGTTTGCAAATGATTTATAAGCGCTGTGTTACTGTATACTTGTGATAAAGTGTCACCATTATTTCAAACTGGTCGCATTAAGTGTAATTGTTCCTTTTGTATGTGATGGAGTGATTCTTCTTTCTCAAAAATAACACAAAATAAACAAAGTAAAGATGAATTTGACTGATAGCATTATTGTTATTTTTAACCCCGGATGGGGCTTACGCCACACATATATTGTACACACTATCTACATATTAATCCTTCTTCACTCAGAGTCTTTATGGTAGAGATGATCTTACCCCAGTTTCTCCAGTTTACAGAGAGGATTCTCCAGTAGATCAGAAAGATGCTTTATTCCTGAGTCTCCTAGATTATTATATGACAGATCCAGATCTCTCAGGTGTGAGGGGTTTGATCTCAGAGCTGAAGCCAGAGCAACACAACCTTCATCTGTGACTCCACACATACTCAACCTGTAGAGAACAATGACACACATTAAGCCTCTGGTTTTCTTCAGGGTCTTTTTAACCCGCAAATGACTTTTGCTCAAATTTTTTAAATAATTCTCTTTGTCCAAATGGTATGAAACTTTCTACGGCTCTCAACACTTTCTAGATCTACAAAAAAAATAAAAAATTGTAATGATTTCTGTTTTTATGTTAGCGTGAAAAAAAAAAAAAAGAGCTCTTCGGGTCCCTGGAGACCCCGCATAGTAAATATACAAAATTCATCATCAAAATCAGAAACAACGCAGAACACACAGACAGAAATATATACATATTAATATATATATATATACGTATAAAAACTGTTCTCTTATCATTTGTAAAATAAAATCATCCAAAATGTAGAAACATAACAAAAATAAATTGGTGACACTGACACATTGAAAATGTGCGCACACACACACACACACACACACACACACACACACACACACTTGTAAGGCTATAAAAAATTTGTTATTGCTGTTCATGTTCATGTCATGTATTTTTACTCAATATGTAATATAACTGTTCATTTCTGTTAATTTTTGTTCTGTTAGTTAGTAACTGAAATGTTGATTAAAATTTTGGATAAAATCTAAAAATGTATCTTTGTAACATTGTTCAGGTTTGATTCTAATCATAATATTATTGGAAAAAAAATTTGACAAAAGTATTTTATTTTTGTTATAATTGTGATTTTATAATATTTAGGTATGAATCCAACTGAATACAACTTGTGAATAGATATATTTAGTTAGTCGAATAGCAAATAGTGGAGCTCTATAGCCATCTAGTGGTTAAAATTATTATTTTTTATTTTAAAACTGTATTTTCCAAAAAAATGGGCACAAATCTTACATTAAACCATATAAAGTTATCCAGGTTATCCCCATGAATGAAAGTCAGAAATCTGGGTCTTTTATAAAGTGAACTTTACATAAAATGCTGTTTTTTTGTAAAAAGCCTATTTAAATAAATATTTATTTTAGGGCTGGGCAAGTTAACGCGTTATTATCGCGTTAACGCATTTATTAATTAATGCCGACAATTTTTTTATCGCACGTTAACGCAGTTTTTTTTTTTTTGATTATTTTGAAAGTCCGTTGCACACTGGCTCTGAATAGGACATAGGCCTACATTCAAACCATGGATCACAGGAGGGGTGGGATGTTGGTCAGCCAGCAAATAACCCACCCAAACCAGCAGTGGAGAGGCTTTGGCCGGTTCTATCAGGTGAACAGAAAAGGAGACAGCGCTCCGCGAGTGAATGACAGGCGCTCTATGGATAGTAACCATAGCAACGGCTTCTGTGCGCAACGCAGCTGTAGTCTTTTTAACTTAAATTAAAATTATACATAACTTTACCTGATGTGCCTGCGTGTAGTTTAGCGGGGATGCTCTGCAATGTGAATTCCCTTCTGTTGATGTCCTGATAACTATTTAAATATTGGAAACTCGAACAGCGAGCCGAGGATCAGTCTCTCTTCCAATGATTTGTACTGCGCGTCGTGTACAAAAAGTTATAGACAATCAAAGTCCTTTTAGACAATTCAACTTCGGCAACGCGCGGGCGCGTGCGTGAGGCGAGCGCGTGAGGCGAGCATGACCGCAACAGTTTCACAGAACGCACCCGCTTGTCGCTGCACCTTGTGCTCGACCAATTCACCTCACTCTAAAAGGCTGATTTATACTTCTGTGTCGGACTTATGCTATACAATACGCGTTGGTTGGTTTTACTTCTGCGTCGTTGTCCGCGTTGACGCGCAATTACACATGCAGAGGGAGCATGTGAAACCCGTGGAGCGGTTCTAGCAATCACAGCGCTTGCGGTGCGCGTAGAATTGACGCGTCGTTACATTTTTGGAGAGGTGCACGTCACGGTACGACGTAAGTACGACGCAGAAGTATAAATTGGGCTTTACCAAATTGGGTGTTTAATGCAATCTTAGTGTACGTGGGAAACCATGGCATGACCAAACCTAAGCTACTATCAGAGAAGTAACGTTGGTCGACTTATATCTCATGACCTCTGACATAGACTGTTTCTGCTGCTAAAAGACACCTGTTGATACCTGTTAAGGAAAAAACCAAGAAAACTGGACTCGTTTTAACAAGCTAGATAAAAGGTAATGCCCTGGCAGTGGCAAATAGCTTTGTTTTAATATTTGATTTGATTACATTAATGTTTAAGTTGAGATTTACAATAAATATTTTATTGCTGTGTAAAGGGAATACTGCTGGTAAAAGCACCTTATTTGTTTAAAGTGTTTGCAAACCACATGTTATTACACTTTTGTGTATATAGCAGTACATTTAAATCAAAAGTGAGTAAAACACTACTTTAGAATTCATTATTAAAGTTTGCGCGTAACATCGCGATTAATCGCAAGAAAATCATGCGATTAATCGCGATTAAAAATTTTAATCGTTGCCCAGCACTAATTTATTTATAGAAATTTACAAATATATAAAAATTACAGTAAAATTATATTTGTAAAAAAAATAAAAAAAAACTATTATTCTGTTACAAAATTAAATGTTATTGTCTGGGGTCCCTGGAGACCCCAAAGATAACTAGTGCCGGCCCCAAATGAAGATAACACAAGGGTTAAGCCTTTATCCAGAGATAAATATAACACTTAAACAATAAATAACATAATGCTGTCAACATGAAATGTGTAGAAATACTCATCAGTTCACTTTGTTAAAATACATCAGTTATGATTAGGGGATTGAATATACAGTTTGTACAGAATAAAAATCAGTATTTCTATGGAAAGTCCCCATAAGACATGGAAACCCAGCTTGCTCCAACAGAGGCTGAAGCGTGTGGTTATCTATGAGTGTCGTAATATCCCTGTCTAGTGGACGTGTGGAAGCGGCGTGAGACTGAAGCACTGAAAGCCCTCGCACTGCTCATATGCTGAGAGAGAGATAAGACAGTAGAGCTGACCGATTCAGCTTTACAATACTGTGATCTCCATTCACACACACACACCATCTTCTTACAATTCCTCTATTAAACCTTTGACTAAATCACATCGCAACACTTTACATCTGTGTTGGCGCTGCCGCTGACCCAGAGAGAGTTGGCATGAAACAGCTTAAATAGAAGTAATGGGATAAAAGTTTAAAGTTCAGATATAAACACTGATCTAGCTTTTGATAGAAACAACTGAAGGCACTCTCTGTAATCTCAATGAGGTCTGAAAAATGAAATGCCTGATATCACAGCGCTGATAAGCACAGCTCCTCAAAACTCTCCACTGACTTTATCAAGCCCACGGCTTTTAGTTTTTGGGTGGTTTGTAAAACCCTCAACACAGAGGCTTTATCAATTTGCAGATATTCCTCTGTTTTCAAACTAAAATAAAAATCCCTACTAACTTCATCAAAATCGTGTGTATCAAATCGCCTATAAAATCCTGAGCTTCATTCTCTCTCTCTCGCACAGCTCTCTCTCTCATCAGTAGCCATAGCAGCTCCGGAGCCGGTTCTGATCCAGGGTCAGTTTACTCCAGAGGTGTTCAGCGCATGCGTCTCTATTGATGAGGCTCCAGCGGGCCTGACACTTATATCTATATAAAGCGCTGTTACAACAAGCTAATGTTCAGTTTATTATAATATATAGCTAATGCTCATCTCATAAACATGATTTAAAGATTTTAAAATGATTGCACAACCACCAAATAGGAGGCGATATGCACTATGTAAATCAGCATTTAACACAAGAAGAAAGTAGTCGTATGGCGCGCTTTTTCTCAGCGTCTGTTTCCATGGCGACTCGTGGATTCGTCTCTGTTGAGAAGGTCTGGTGTGTGAACCATGAAATTAAACAATAAAACCAAATAATGTGGTTTAATCAAGCAAGAGTTCAGGGTATGTTTGAGGGTAAGATAAGCTTGCTTTCTGGAACACACCCCAGGACACAGGCAGATCTCCAAACCAGGAATAGCAGAAAACAAGGACAACGCTCAGTAATGCCAGGAACTCTAGACAAGACTCTGCGCTGAGACAAACAACTGAACTGGGGAAATAGGCAGAGAGACTGAGGGATCATGAGTGCATATCATTTGTGCAATATCTCTTTTTTAAACAATGAATTAAACATATCAGCAAGTTTAACTGTTATTCTAAGAGATTATGGGAGGGAGAAAGATTATGTAAAACTGATCAAATGAAATACATTAAAAACATCTGTTTTTTTACCTAAATAAATGCATTAACATTTTAATTAAATTAAAATAAATATTAAAAAGTCTAAATATAAATGTTCATTTGTTTAAATGTTAATTATAAAATGCATATTTTTGAAAATAAATTTCTTACACAAATATCATAAAAACGGTTACGTAGATCATTAATCAGGTCAGATAGGTGGAGGGTTTAAAAGCTGAAGTGTGACACTCATATTATTTGTTAAAGCATTAATGTATAATGTTTAAGTAAGAACTGTTATAATGTTTTAGCAGTGATGCTTGTTCTCAGTGTTACTTACCCAGCGTATCTAGTTGCTGTAACCACAGGCATCAGCTTCTGGAGAACTTCATCTGCTGTGTTTTGGGGGACACTAATAGAAAATAAAAAATAAATAAGTTAATTAATAATGCTAACAATAATAATAATTCATAACATAAGTAAATAATACATTATACCTTCATAAATACCCTCAAATATGTTTTTAATTAAACACTGCTTTATAAAGGACGTGTGGAAAGTTGTTTTAGTGTCTATAACTGTAGAAGCCTCGTATTCAGCAACACAGATTTGTTTCTCTTTCTCTTGTCAATGTCGCTTGTCAAGGTCTATTAGTCTACATTTACACTACAACACTATTTTGACTTATCAGATTTTTTTGTCCTCTCAAATGCGTATATTTTCATGAATCAAGAAGTATTTTGTGTTAAACAAGTTGTTTTTGAAATGAGAAGTAAGCTAATTGTGATAAAGTCACATTAACTGGGGCAGCAGCACTGGCGCGCGCACACACACACACACACACACAAGCACGCGCACACACACAAGCACGCGTACACACACACACGCACACACACTCACACAAACACACAGACAGACAGACACACACACAAACACACACACACACACGTCTGGTCCACTATCTTTGTGGGGACTCTCCATAGACGTAATGGTTTTTATACTGTACAAACTGTATATTCTGTCCCCTTACACTAACACACACACACACACACACACACACACTAACCCTACCCCTAAACCTACCCATCACACACACACACACACACACACACACACACACTAACCCGACCCCTAAACCTTCTGCATTTTTACATTTACAAAAAACATCACTCATAAGGATTTATAAGCTGTTTACTCATGGGGACCAAAAAATGTCCCCACAAGGACAAGGATTTCAGATATTACCACCTTTGTGGGGACATTTGGTCACAATGTAATATAAACATGAGCGCACACACACACACACACACACACACACACACACACACACACACACACACACACAGACACTCAGACACACACAGACAGACAGACAGACAGACACACACACAAACACAGACAGACAGACACACACACACACACACAAACACAGACAGACAGACAGACACACACACAGACACAGACAGACACACACTCACACACACACACACAGACACACGCACACACACACACACACACACTAGTAGTGGGAAGTTTGGATCATTTTACTGACTCTGATCTTTGAATCTCATTTAGCAAAATGAAATTGAGCGTCAGCGTCAGTTCTGGCAGGCCAGGTAGTCAAGCCGCTGCTTATGCTATTTGCTATCAACACTGTCCCGTCAGCTGATCTGCTCCAGCTGAGCTGCATTAGCTGGTTAACTCCCCTCGCTGCTCAATGGCCAAAGCTCAAACAAGGCGCCCTATTTAAAGCTCATTCACCTTGCTCATACATGCTCGCTGCTCGCTTCCGCTGGCTCGCTGCTCGCTTCTGCTGCAATATTGACACAGGACTCGACGTGATTCGTTCTCCATTCATCTCTGAAAATCTTCACGAAGCTAAGTTCCTTTTTAATATTCATTGCTAAAAGCTATCAGTGTGTTGGCAACATCCTTCTTGTTAATGCTATCCGTGTGGCATTTGGGCTTATCTAACTAATCGTTTTCATAAAAATGCTTATGCGATCATATTGGCTACGTGCGTTATCTGTTGTCATTGGCAACTGATCGCGTTGCTCACGCTGGCTTTTACCACTATGCAGCGCAGATTCAAACAGCTTGCTGTGATAGGAATTCACTTCTGCGGACTGCCTTTTCGGACAGTATACAGCTCATTCTAACGCATTGTGCAACAACTACGGCGGTGACACTCGCTCCGGTTTAACCCTTTAAGCTATGGGGCGGTGGTTTCTGCTGCTTACCAACGATACCTCCGTCTCGATGTTCGGGATATTCTTGACGACCAGAAGCCATGAGCTCAAGTCTCTGATTTGTTTCATTAATAAAACACATTTGATCATCATTTTGCTCGCGCTCTGCTCAGTTAACGCCCCTGAATGCGCTATCAGCTGTTAATTTATTCATCTAGCTCGTTCTCAGAGGTGGATTAGTCATCTATCCATAGAGCTTACACTGTAGACTGTCAAACAGTTAAATACAGATAATCTAGGTAACAGCATGTTTTAGCTATTGCGGTCTTGATTAGTCTTTTCAGTAATTAATTAATATTTTTACTATTATAAATCGCTAAATTAGGGCGGCTCAGTCGACACCGTTCGAGACACTCAATTTTGTTTTGGGGGGAATAGCTCGTGTGGTCAAATAAATCATCCTCTGAATCACAGAGGATTGCCAGGTGTGGTTTTGTTTGGGGGGATATTTTAGCTCTCACAGTCTAAAACTGTGTGAGCGTTCCCTAATGCTGCTGCTGCTGTCCTCTGACTCTCTGCTATTTCATGGTGCTCTTGAAAGGTCAGAGGACTCCCTGAACAGAGCCATACCGCCAAATTTCAATTCAGGAACATCAACCTGTTTGCAATCTATTCAAATTAATTCTTAATTATTTTGTCTGTGTGTTCTTGACTTAATGGACCTGACAGAAATTGAGCGTCAGCGTCAGTTCTGGCAGGCCAGGTAGTCAAGCCGCTGCTTATGCTATTTGCTATCAACACTGTCCCGTCAGCTGATCTGCTCCAGCTGAGCTGCATTAGCTGGTTAACTCCCCTCGCTGCTCAATGGCCAAAGCTCAAACAAGGCGCCCTATTTAAAGCTCATTCACCTTGCTCATACATGCTCGCTGCTCGCTTCCGCTGGCTCGCTGCTCGCTTCTGCTGCCCGCCACCTCCCCAGCTCCTCCTTATGCATAACGTGGCATTTGCTATGTCATGTTGCCTGCTCTGTTCACAGGGGGATATTTTAGCTCTCACAGTCTAAAACTGTGTGAGCGTTCCCTAATGCTGCTGCTGCTGTCCTCTGACTCTCTGCTATTTCATGGTGCTCATGAAAGGTCAGAGGACTCCCTGAACAGAGCCATACCGCCAAATTTCAATTCAGGAACATCAACCTGTTTGCAATCTATTCAAATTAATTCTTAATTATTTTGTCTGTGTGTTCTTGACTTAATGGACCTGACAGAACTAATCTTTTTGTTCATTTCATAATTAAAACGTCATGTTAAATAGACCAATATATTTAGTACTTACGAAAATGTTGATTACAATTGAAAGAATAACAATAAACTATGGGGTAATGCAGCCAAAGCCAAATGATAAGAAAGGGAAACGTGTAATTGATTGATGAGTCGGGTCTTAAGTTCAGGCTATGGCGTTCTGTTAGTTCCCCTCGCCTCCTGATCCGAGACGCTCTTTCTTTTCCAACTTCAAATGCATCACGTCTGTTCCCGCCTCTCGTGTCTTCGGGTTCGGACTTCGAGACGTTACGTTAGTTCAGTCGACTCGTCAGTGTCTGATCGGGGCCGTGTGACACACACATGATATAGAGATAGACGCTCTATTGGCCGCTGGGCGCCAGAAATGCGGCCGCCATCTTTAACCGCTCATACTCCTAGTTGCGTTGTGTAGCAGCAGTTAAGATGCCAGAGCACTGTGCAGGAGTGATGGCCATCTCAAAACACTGCTTCATGAAGCTTCCAAGCCTTTACAGATCGTGTGTTCTGAATCAATGGTTCGGAGCGCGTATCAAACTGCCAGAGTCACGTGATTTCAGGAAACGAGGCTTCATTACGTCACAACTGTTTCGGGACACTTTTGAATGTCAATGTTTCAGCGCTGATGATCTCTGTCAACCCATGATCATGAGGAGGCGCTGAGAACCACTGAACACGTGTCTGTGGGGTTTACATCATCTCTGATCAGTTTTATACATTTGTAGACTATTTAATTAGACATTAGTATAATTAAAATGAATAATGGTAGTTCATAGTCTTTTTGGCCTGTTTAGCTGAGCCATTCATAGAACTAACAAAACAAACCCTGACAATTGATAAAAGAACATATATACACTTACATATAATCGGTTATGCATGTTTGGCCCGGGTTATTGTTGCATTTACACTGTTCTGACCACTAGGGGTCACCGTGGAGACGGTGTCGGGGTGTTTCGAAGTGTTTCACGAAGCCTCGATCACTTTATGAAATAAATGCTTTTCTCCAAAACACGTTGGCCACAATTATTGGCACCCCTAGAATTTTTTACGAGTAAAATATAAGTATATTCCCATTAATGTTTACCTTTTTTAGCACACCAGGAGGACTGGGAACATGAAATTGTCCAGCCATGACTTCTGTTTCACAGGAGTTTAAATATGAGGAAACACAAAGGCCAAATTCCCTTAATCCTCCATTACAATGAGTAAAACCAAAGAATATAGTTCTGATGTGCAGCAAAAGATTGTTGAGCTTCACAAAATAGAAAGAGGCTGTAAGAAAATAGCTGAAGAATTGAAAGTCCCCATCTGGAGAGAGTCTGTATGCAGGAATGGTCTCTGATCTCAGGTCAGGTGTTCTCCAAACTCATCAGGCGTTATAGGAGCCACGATGGAGTAGTGCAGATGTTTGTCAGTGTTGGCGTGTGCACCTGTTCTGCTGTTCTGCACAATCTCATGTACAGATGTATGTGTAGGTTATTAGATTCTGCAAACAGCATCATTTCAACATTGACGAATCCGGCCCTGAGTTCAGTCAGGTTCTCCTCTAGTATGTGGAACCATTGGTGTTTTAGCCTATATGGAAACATGTCATATTGGGTTGTTTTTTTGTTTGTATTCGTCTGTTACTGTTTATGTTGTGTAACTGTTTGTGTTTGGACCATGTGTGTCCTTAATAAAGCTTTGACGATACAGGAGAAAACTCAGAGCTGTTATCTTGTCAAAAGGAGATTGCAAAAAGTATTTAATAAAAGGGTGCCAATAATTGTGGCCAACATGTTTTGGAGAAAAGCATTTGTTTCATAATGTGATTTCCCCCACACTTTCAATTCTTTAACTTTGATGAAAGATTAGATTTTGGGCAATTTTTTGAATGAAAGATCAAAAGGATAAACAATGCAGATTTATGTTTTACAGCCAGTTTTGAAGAGCCGCTGTGAAGAGCTGAACGCCTCCAGGAACGCCATCAAGGACATTCACTGTTTTATCAAGTTTACTTTGGCCGTCCGCGTGACGTCATTATCATCATCAGGAGGATCCGCGGACGTCCACTTGCTGTTACTATTAAAACTTCATTTAGGAAAAATACTTTCTATTAAATATCTTTATATTAACTTGCTGTTTTATTACTGTAATACAGTGAACGACAGCCGTCTGTGTCTCCCAGTGTCTTACATTATTGTCAGTTTAGTGTTCAGTGATTCATTTACACAGAAACATAAGATAACATGTATGCCTTCATCTCCGAACACATTATCTGTGTCTTACATTTCATAATGAACTCAGATAAACTCAGTGCCGACTCGTTTCCATCAGTTCTTTTACATGAACTGGAATGTGTGCAAAGGATTGTGGGAGATTGAAGAACAGGAAGGACACACTTGATGCATCCTTCAAAATGATCTGAATTAAAGACACAAAATGAAGTCTGTGTTCAAAAGATCCTTCAAACTGAGACGGCCTTCAGAGGCGCTTGATGACGTGGCAGTCGAGATATGCAGCCTTACTAGGACACAGCCACGGTTTGAGAAACACCTGCAAATTATGATCAATATCCCAGAAATCAGTCTGAGCCCCGTGATTTAAACACCTCTGATCTCTGAGTTTCTCTTTGTTCATAATGTTTTAGACTGTAATGATTGCACTCAGTGTTACTTACCCATCATTACTGTATCCAATTAAGCTCCTCAGGTTAAACTCCTGCAGTGTCTCCTCTGAGGACAACAACACAAACACTAAAGCTGACCACTGAGACGAGGAGAGTTTCACAGCACGTAATCCTCCAGACGTATGAGGTTTAGCTTCGTTCACTAGAGAAAGATCACCCAGTTCATTCAGACAGTGAAACAGATTGATGTATTTATCTGGAGAGGGATTCTCACTGATCTTCTCTTTAATATAGTAAACTGTTTTCTTATTGTTGTGAGAGCTGTTTGCTGTCTGTGTCTTTAGTTCTTGTAAGAGACTCTGATTAGACTTCACTGACAGACCCAGAAGGAAACGAAGGAAAAGGTCCAGATGCCCATTTCTACTGTGTAAAGCCTCATCCACAGCTCTCTGATGGAGATCAGATAGGGACACTTTGCCTCTATTAGTTGGTTTGGTAATCTGGTCAAACACATTGATGTTATTGTTGATAAAGGAGAGATGCACATATAGAGCTGCTAGATGTTCCTGAATGCTCAGATGAACAAAGCAGAAGACTTTCCCCTGACACAAGCCCAACTCCTCTCTGAAGATCTGAGTGCACAATCCTGAGTAAACTGATGCTTCTGCCACATCAATGCCACACTCGCTCAGGTCTTCCTCATAGAAGATCAGGTGGCCTTTCACAAGCTGCCGATACGCCAGTTCCCCCAGTTTGACAATCATGTCTTCATCTTTCACTTTCTTCTCATAGTCCTTCTCATGTTTGATGTTGGTCTGAATGAGCAGGAAGTGTGTGTACATCTGAGTGAGAGTCTTGGGAATCTCTCCTCTCTCTGCTCCACTGCACATCTCCTCTAGAACAGTGGCTGAGATCCAGCAGAACACTGGGATGTGGCACATAATAAAGAGGCTCCTTGAGGACTTCAGGTGTGAGATGATCCTGTGGGCCAGACTCTGATCACTGATTCTCTTCCTGAAGTATTCCTGCTTCTGTGTGTCACTGAAGCCTCGTACCTCTGTCACTCGATGGACACACTCAGAGGGGACGAGATCCGCTGCTGCTGGTCTGGAGGTGATCCAGATGAGAGACGAGGGAAGCAGATTCCCCACAATGAGGTTCGTCAGCAGCTCGTCCACTGAGGCGGATTCAGTCACATCACACAACCTCACATCGCTCTGAAAATCCAGACACAGACGACACTCATCCAGACCATCAAAGATGAACAGCACTTTATACTCATCACTGGATATGGCCATTTCTCTGCTTTCAGGGAAGAAGCGATGAAGAAGATCTGAGAGACTGAGTGTTTTGTCCTTCATCAAGTTGAGCTCTCTGAAAGCGAGTGGGAATATGAGCTGGACGTCCTGATTCTCTTTCCCTTCAGCCCAGTCCAGGATGAGCTTCTGCACAGAGACTGTTTTTCCAATGCCAGCGACTCCCTTTGTCAGCACAGTTCTGATGGGTTTGTCTTGTCCAGGTAAAGGTCTAAAGATGTCACTGCATTTGATCGGTGTGTCCTCTGTTTCTGCTCTCCTGGACTGTGTCTCAATCTGTCTCACCTCATGCTCATTATTGATCTCTCCACTTCCACTCTCTGTGATGTAGAGCTCTGTGTAGATCTCATTCAGGAGTGTTGGGTTTCCCTGCTTTGATATTCCCTCACACACACACTCACACTTCTGTCTCAGATTTGATCTCAATGTGTTGAGGACTTCAGCAGGTTTAGAGTCATGGCTGTAAGATTAAAATACCACATTATTACACAAGTCAGAGAAGTCAATAACCATACATTACACAATATATTATTTGTTTGCTGTATTATGGGACACAGAACATCATTAGTTTTCTGAAATGTTTAAATCATTAATCATGTGTTTGAGTGATGTGTGATGTGAATTGAAACACCTAAAATTAAACAACAGCAACAAAAGTCCTGCATTTTACCTGAAACCAGGACACATGCTTTCATTAAAGTCTTGTGGTTGAATCACAGGCTTGAACACAGTTTTGTTTTTAACTGGTCTGGATGGAAGATTTGACCTTAAATCAGAATGAAGAGGGTAAAGAATCAGACACACTGATATTGATGTAATTGTGTCATTAACTGAGTAACAGACCAACAGCTTTTACAGTGTGTGAATGTATTAACAATACAATACATAGAGCTTTACACAAGAGCACAATGATCATCATTAATAGACTGAAACTTACAGGATTTTAACTTAGAATTATTTGGTTCAAATCCAAATCATTAAAATGCTGTATATTAACAATTTCATTAAAATAGAATACTATAAGCATATCTTTTATAGAAATGATATACCTGAGATTAGGCCGTGTGTCTCCACTCTTAAACTTTAGTGGCTCATCCATAGAGCAGTCACTCTTCACAGACACACAGCTGGACTCTGGGTTTGGTCTCTTCTGCTGGACTGAACTGGTTTCAAAACTAAGTAAAATAAAAAAAACAATACACACTTATAAACGTTGTGCACTTTTACAGGAATCTTCTGTCTCAGGAAACACCAGGGAGTGTTGTAACACTTTTGCTTTAGCGTCTGTAACTCAGTGTGTTTTGCACTGTGTCAAACTTTGATTATAATTATTTTGAGAAATTAACTTACTGGTTTGCAAATGTTAAGCATGATTAAAAAAAAAAAAGCAACTGAGAACCCCCCCCCACCCCACCACCCCCCGTAATATTAAGAATTAGGAATTCAAAGCAAACAATTTGAAAGCAACTATAGAATTACAGAACAGGGCACAACCTAACACTTTTTGACTTTCTCAGTTTGTGTAAATCCGCTTCAGAGAATTTATTTTTACCACATTAAGCAACTGAAGCAACTGAAACAAACCCTGTAATATTAGGAATTGAAAACAAACAAATTCAAAACAACTATAGAATTATAGATTAATTTAAACTCAGGTGAACATCAACCGCGATCAGACGACTCTTCTCAACGGCACAATGGAGGACGAAGACTCAACCGACTAAAGAGACCAATGTGTTGCTGAGCTTAAAGGGGGCATATAATGCCATTTTTGTACAAGCTAACATGATTCTTTAGGGTCTAAATTAAAAGTTTGTAATATACTTTAATTAAAAATTCTCATTAGTATTGTAAGAAAACACTTATTTTACCTGGTAAAAAACAGCTCTGTTTTCAGCACGCCGTTTAAGTGCATATGCCTTTAAATGATCATGAGCTGTGCTCACCCCGCCTCTCTGTTCTGTGCGTACACCAGAGCCGGCTCTGGCGTACACCGTTTGTAACACAATAACCATAACACGTTGTTCAGTATAAACGTGGGATTATGCATTATATTGAGAACGTCATACATAGAAAACATGCCGTAATGTACCCTGAGTGTAAACCTTAGACGCATTCATTGTGAAGCGTGCAGCTAGCGATTTGCAAGGATTAATATAAATATTAATATAAAGTTTAATAAAACGTTACACTCACTTCAGTTGTTCTAGAGGTTCAGCAGGAACACGAATAGATGGTACCGATCCTTTCAGGAGCAGCTTCTTAGCAAATCCAGCTTTATACTGACCCTCGTTTATAAAGCAGTCTGGTGTGAAATGATTCGCGCAAACATGAGAGCATTGACGTTGCTCGTGGGGAATATTCCCTTCGAAAACAAACTCAGCCACTGCGTCTTCGGCGGTTCGGATTTAGGAACATTAAAATGACTGTGTTCGTTATTACACCCAAGAGCAGAACACCACAATCGCTTAGACCCATTCTGCTCATAGACAGTGCTCCAGCATATCAACAATGACCGCGCCGGTCCGCGCACACTATGATTGACAGCTCTCACGAGCGAGGGTGGGTCTGTGTTGAAACGCTGCTGTCAATCAACAATCGCGGGAGGGGCGTGATGGTATATGATGGTTGTGTACAGGCACTGCCAACACACATTTCAGTACAATCAACTTGTAAAAGTGCATGTACCATTATATGACCCCTTTAAAGATAAACCAGCTTACTGTACTCTAGTAACGGTATCTTGCTGTGAAACATCCCTGTTCTGACCAGACACTGTGAAGCTCTCAACAAATCTGAACCAGCGCTTACAAAAATCTGCTCAATTTACACCGACTCCATTATATAAAGGTGGAGAAAACCTCAGCTCACATTTACTTGATGTCATTGCTAGTGTTAGACTGACTGACTGAGATAGATTATGCTTCTAATTCAAAAGTGTCATACTATAAGCAAACCTTTTATAGAAGTGATATACCTGAGATTAGGCCGTGTGTCTCCACTCTTAAACGTTATTGGCTGATTCATAGAGCGGTCACTCTTCACAGACACACAGCTGGACTCTGGGTTTGAGCTCTTCTGCTGGACTGAACTGGAACACAGAACAGATTCAGTTTAATCCTCTAGATTACTGTGTTCATTCTTTATGAGAGGAACCATATTAATAAAAACACATTCACCTTTCATCCTTAAAGCACTTTGAGGAAACTTTATGATCTTTTTATTTAATATTTCATGTTAGTTTCAAAACAAAAACACAGGCAAAAATAGGTAAAAGATATATTTTTTCCTGTAAACTTTCTTTGATCTGTGTGTCTGTGGGGTTTGTAACTCTTTTTCTGAGATGTGACACAATATTGAACAGTGTGTGTTGAAAGTACCTGCGTCCTGGAGAGAAATCTCCATCTCTGGATGCTTGTGAATCAGCCATGATGAAGATGCAGGAGAATCTGATGAGTTTGATCTCCTCCACTGACTCTGATGAAGAAACATTCACACACTACATTAAATGATTATATAAAACAACCTTCATAATTTAGCTGAACATGTCTGGAGTGTGTGGGAAAAGGATCGTGTGACTGCACTCTCAGAAAAAAAAAGGTACAAAAGCTGTCACTGGGACAAAAAGGGTTTCAAAAGGGTTCTAATATCATATTATGGTATGTACCAGTTAGGTACTAATATGTACACTTTTGGTACGGTAGACTTGAAAATCATGCTTCCCCCATCATTGTTGAATCACGGAAGCTACACCAGTTACTTTTGCCAATAGATTTATTATTTAAACATGTCATGTCAGACAGAGAGAAACAGGCATATAACAATAAGGACACATGAGAGGAGGTCTTCATTCTAGATTTCTCAAACATTTCTTAAACATGGCACAATCCACTCCTAATGCACATTAAGAAACTATTTCTTCAGTGTATACATTAGTGGTATACAAATGGTACATTTGCATCAGTTGAAACATTCCTTTTCTTGCAAAGAGCATGCCAACTGTCCAGTGAACATTGCATTACAGACATACTGTACCCCAAAATATAACTCAAGCAGCTCTCTGCTCAGCACACATGTACAAACACTGTCTGACTTCATAAAAAAACATCACGAAATTATTATAAAAATGAATAAAGAAAAAAATAATAATAATAAAAAAAATAACATTAAACAATATTTTTTTTCAGTCTTCAGGTACCAATATGTACCTTTGAGGGACCAATATGCACTCTTTATGTAAAGGTGTACCTTCTGAAAAGGTACAGCCACAGTGACAGCAAGTACGTTTTTTCTGAGAGTGTGCTTTAACTCAAGCTCATAATTTACACCGCGCGCACACACACACACACACACTCACACACACACACACACACACAAACAAGTCGGCCGTTTAATTTAGAATTTATGAACAATAACGAACACCGAGAAACGCTGAACATGTTCGGGTGAAAGAAAACAAACCCCGACCCGCCTCGACAGACTCTGACCCGATTTTAAAAAAGGCGTTTGTCTTTGAGGTGATTTGGCTTATGCATGTTTACACATATGCAGTTAAACTTCTGAAGAATCACAAACATCACCAAACCTAAAAGAAACCTTGAAGTGAAAGAACCCCGTAATTAAATATTTTATGTCAAACAATCAATCACTTAAAATGTCCTCCAGATATTCATATTAATATGAGGAAGTCACACATGAACACTCACCTTGATCAAACTTTTACAAGATACAGGATCTCAAATCCTCCAGCTTTAACATTATAAAGATAAACGGAAATTCCTTCTTAAACGTTCATATACTTTGATGCTGTTTTCCCCGTGTCGTATTCCTATTTTTCCTGCTTAAAATGGCGACAGGAGAACTAACTTTCACTTTCTATGTGTGACGAGACGAGAGAGAGGTAAACATAGACGTGCGTTCACGAGAGCACCACGGCGCATGCGTGTGAGAGCAGACGTTGTTGCGCGAACGCGCGTTAGAGATTAATATTTTGTAAATAAAGTGGTAAATTATGTTGTTGTTTTTTGCGTTAAACACTCGCGTCTTTTTTACTCTCTGTGACACTGTGTGTCTTCTGCGCTCTTCATGCGGTGTGTGTTGGGGAGCTGAAGCACTGAGAGCAGAGAGAGAGGCTTAATAAACTGGTAAAGAGGGCCAGCTCTATCCTGGACTGTCCTCTGGACACCATCGAGGAGACGTGAGCTAAGCTGACTTCATCATAGACGACATCTCTCAGCCCTGCATGAGACTGTGTGTCCCTGACCAGCTCCTGGTCAACTTTATTAATCCCCACATTTACATTCACAGCAGCAGTGTGTGTGTGTGTGTGTGTGTGAGAGAGAGAGAGAGAGAGAGAGAGAGAGAGAGAGAGAGAGAGAGAGAGAGAGAGAGAGAGAGAGAGAGAGAGAGAGAGAGAGAGAGAGAGAGAGAGAGAGAGAGAGAGAGAGTGAGAGAGAGAGAGAGAGAGTGTGTGTGTGTGTGTGTGTGTGTGTGTGAGAGAGAGAGAGAGAGAGAGAGAGAGAGAGAGTGTGAGAGAGAGAGAGAGAGAGAGTGTGTGTGTGTGTGTGTGTGTGTGTGTGTGTGTGTGAGAGAGAGAGAGAGAGAGAGAGAGAGTGTGTGAGAGAGAGAGAGAGTGTGTGAGAGAGAGAGAGAGAGAGAGAGAGAGAGAGAGAGAGAGAGAGAGAGAGAGAGAGAGAGAGAGAGAGAGAGTGTGTGTGTGTGTGTGTGTGTGTGTGAGAGAGAGAGAGAGTGTATGTGTGTGTGACAGTGTGTGTGTGTGTGTTAGTGAGTGAGTGTGTGTGTGAGAGAGAGAGAGACCTTTAAAATCGGATTTATTTTACATTAAATATTCCAAAACACAAAGAAACAAACGCCTTAAAAAAACGAAAAATAAATAAATAAAAATAAGTACAAATAATAATGTAAAATTTAACAACTCAACCTATCTGTTATAACACTCCAAAGCTTATCTGATAACCTTGGCCTTCATTGGGCTTACACATCACACCTTCTGTTCCCCACATCAAAAAAAGGTCTCAATATCATTTACCAATTCATAATAAGCAAACTCCAGCATCAAACGACCCTTTATAAAACCTTGTAACATCTGCACTGGATCTACTCCACTTAAATGAAGAGTCCTGTTTTTCCTGCTTAACCAGATTGCCATCTTTGCTTTACCAAAAATAAAACTCAATAATACTACTTTTTGTTTATTTGTAGCCCTATATTTTGGCCCATATATAAACAAACCACTAGTAAACAAAAAACCTAACCTTTGGCAAACATTTTTTAACAACCAAAAAAGTTCACTTAGTCTTGAACATTCAACAAAAAGATGATGAACAGTTTGAGATTCCCCACAGAAACTACAGTCTACACTATGCAAAGGATCCAGATGTGCTTTGTACCTGTTTGTGGCTCTTGCCCGATGTACAATCCGCCACTGAAAATCCCCTAGTCTTTTTTCAATGGGCTTCTTGTACAGGGACCTCCAACTACCTTTCTGGAAGATCCTTGCTCAGCTTCTCCAATCCATTTGGACTCAATCACTTTGTCCCGAGCTCTTAGATTAAGAGCTTTAACACAAATCATGTACAGGGCTTTCTTGGAAAAAAGTTCAACATTTCCAGGTTCAGGTGTTCTACAAGTCAGTAGACTCCCTTCAGTCTGTTCCCAATCTCCCACTTCTGCAGACACACGCATTTCAGGGAATAATCCATCAAATTCCTCCAAATGTAACAACAACTGAAGACGCAAAAGATTCTTTATTTCTGCCAGCAGTCTTTGAAGAACTCGAAGAGACCGAATGTCTGTTTTAAGATGCAATTCTTCTGCTGTAATCCACTGGTTGTTAATCTTTAAATGTCCAATTTTACAAATGCCAGCTTTTATCAGATTATTACGTAGAGTGACTGAATTCAGTAGTTCAATAGACAACAGACCGTTAAAGAACAAAGGTTCTTCCATTGTCCAAACGTTAACTCTTTCCACACTTGTAAAGCTGAAGCATAAACAGACGTAAGTCCGTTAAGGTCCATGTTCTTCACGTTCATTAAGAACAGATGTCTGTCCAGACCCAGACGACCAACCCTCCTCAAGAGGGCACACGCCACTTCCATCCAGTTCTGGTCCTGATGGTGAAGAAACCTTTGGACAGTCTTTAGACGAAAAGCTGCATACCTGGATTTCAATTCAATCAGGCCTTGTCCTCCTTCATGAACTGGTAGGTACAGAACAGCTTCTTTCACCCAGTGCTTTCCAGTCCAGAAGAACTCTCTGGATCTCTACACAAAAGTCCATTGGTGGGTCCAGGACATTCAGCCTGTGCCACAGGGTAGACGCCACTAAACTGTGGATAACCAGCACTCTTCCCCTATACGATAGTCGAGGCAGCAACCAGTTCCATTTAGATAACCTAGCACATACTTTATCCTTTACATTCTCCCAATTATTGTTTTAAACTCTTCACTTCCTAAATAAATCCCTAGAAATTGAAATCCTATTTTCCCCCATTTTACATGTTCAGGAATAACTGGTAAGACCTCTGTTGAATGTTCAAGACACCACAAAGCTTCCGTTTTACTCCAATTTAACTTGGCAGATGATGCCTTTTCATATAAACAAAGACACTTCTTAACTGTATTTACATCTTTTTGATTCTTAACAAACACAGTGATATCGTCTGCATATGCTGTCAGCTTAATTTCATTATAGATACTGTTACCTACACATATACCAGACACATTTTTCCTAAATAAACACAACAAAGGTTCAACTGCTATTGCATACGACTGGCCAGACAACGGACAACCCTGTCTGATTCCCCTTTGCATTTGTATTGGTGGACTTAAACCTCCTCCAATTTGTACTAAACATGAAGCATTTGTGTGCAAAGTCCTAATCCAGGAAAGAAACCCATCACCACAACCAAAAACTTTTAATATTTTAAATAAATACTCATGATTTACACGATCAAAAGCCTTCTCTTGGTCTAACGACAGAAGACCTAAATTGATACCATTTAATTTACAATAATCTAGTAAATCTCTCACTAGATAGATGTTATAGTAAATAGATCTATTTGTAATACAGTATGATTGATCTTTATGAATGATATCACCCAAAACACACTTCAATCTATTAACCAAAACTTTCGCCAGAATGTTATAGTCAGTAGTGAGAATGGAAACGGGTCTCCAGTTCTTCATGAGACTTATGTCTCCTTTTCTGGGAATAAGAACAAGGACAGCCCTCGGACAGCTCCTGGAAGATTCTGCTCCTCATAGCATTTCTGTACAACTTCATAAAAGTCTTTACCTATGATTCCCCACATGGCTTTATAGAAATCCCCCGGCAGACCATCAGTACCTGGTGCACGACCAGGCTTCAACTGCTGTACAGCTTCAGTCCATTCTTGAAAAGAAAAAACACTGTCCAAACTTGCACGTTGCTTTCCATTAAGAGTCGGAAGTTGCTCAAACAAGTCCGATGTCCTCTGCGAATCACACTTTTCAGCTCTAAAAGATTCTGAATAAAAGTCCACAGCAATTTTCCTCATGTTTTTTGGGTCAGATGTTTTAGACCCATCTGGGAATGTCAGACAATGCATTACACTCTGCTTTTTTGAGACTTTTTCAAGATTAAAAAAATATGTAGTTGGAGCATCCATATCATGGACTGACAGAAACCGTGCCCTTATAAGTGCTCCCTTAGCTTGCACTTGCAGTGGAGAGTTCAGTGCATTCTTCCTCTCACAGAAGTTCTCCATCACAGTGTTTGAGTGCAGCACCATATTAGATGGCATCTTTACTATTTACTTTTCTAATTCATTGATTTTTTTCTTAATCTGTGTTGTAGAGAACGAAGAAAACTGTTGACAAAAAATTCTAATTTGTGTTTTTCCCAATTCCCACCACTGAACTAGGTTTTCATATTCACCTTTCTGTGAAACCCAAGACCCCCGAAAGTATTTAAATCTTTCAATGAAATCTTTCTCCTGTAACAAACGTACATTCAATTTCCACTTTTGCACTGAGTCTGTGACAAAGACAAATTGCAAGTAACAAAATGATGGTCCGAAAAACAACATGGCACAATGTTCGCAGCCACAATCCTGTTATTAGCTTTTTTACAAACATAAAATCTATCTAATCTAGCTGCACTTATTCTCTCTTGTGAGATTTTTATCCAAGTGTATTGTTTAACTTTTAAATTCCTCTCTCTCCACACATCCAACAAATATATTTTTTAGAAAGGCAGGCGATTCAAAATCTGGTTCAGTATTATTCCTATCCAAAGTAAAATCAACTGTACTATTCCAGTCACCTCCTAATATTAGAAAATCATCTGCATTCACATTTTTCAAATATTCACTCAGTTTTTTAAATAGAATTATTCTATCTGCACTTCTGTTTGGAGCATAAATATGAACAAATATGAAATTATATTCATCAATTTTTGTTTTTACAACAAGAAGGCGACCTTTTTCTAATTCTACTTTTGACACTATATCAACATTGAGGTAAGGTGAAAAAAGTATGGCTACCCCAGCACTTAAACTTGCTCCATGACTTAAAGAGTAACTGCCCTCCCAACACAATCCCCAATCTGTCTCATTGCTCTCGTCACTGTGAGTTTCTTGTAAAAATGTTACATGCGATTCTTTGAGCTTAAGGAACTCAGTTAATAAGCCTTGTTTCTCTCTATTCCTCACACCATTAATGTTTAAAGTACTAACTCTTAAGGTTTGCATGTTAAAAGAGGGGAGAAGAAACAGGAATGAAAAAAGACAGAGAGAGAAATATATAAGAGCAGCACCCATAACCATGTGAACCTATTTATTCTTTTTCTTTCCTTTTAGACTTTTACGAACTACTGTAGCCAGTTTTTCCAAACGAACTCTTTTTTGTTTTGATATGACATCACATCCTACACTTTTCTGCACACTCATGACTGACCTCAAGAATGTGACGGCATCAGGAAAAAACTTCAGAACATCCACCTTCTGTCCTTTTGTTTGATCCAGAAAGTCATTAAACTCTTCCACAGAATACACACATCTCCAGATGACTGACTCAACTCAAACTCAGAAACTTCTGAACAACTGTCACTATCACATCTTGATTCATCAACACACACGTTATCATCAGTCTCAACACACTGCAAACCGCTTCCACTTGCCTTTTCAGCTTCCATATCAATGCCACATATAACACTCTGATCAGCTCCTTCTGAAACACCAGCACTTTCGGAAAAGAAGAGCCATCACCTCTGCTCTTGACATTGACTCCTGGTCTGACTCAGCCTGTCCTTCTGAAAGCTGTGTGTTCTCAGGGGAAGGAGGACAGTTATTTGAACTTTTATCCTGAATCTCTTTCATTTTCAATTTGTACTTTTTGTTTTTTATTTTTCGGTTGTGCATACGTTTCTTTTACCAGCGTGTGTCTTTTTTCGATTTTATCACTCGTTTTTCCGCGATCCGACTGATTACTCATTTCATAGTTTTCAGTCTCTGCACTTTTCTCCTCGTTTTGTTTTCTATGAGGACAAAACAATTTCTTGTGGCCTAATAGTCTCCACATTCAAAACATCACATACTTTCCGTTGTAGCGAAGACAATACAATCACTCAAACAACATTATTAACAGCAGCAAGACTTATTCTCCAGTATCAGTTTCACAAAGCATTATACACACCCGGATAATCCTAGAATAGTGTGTGTGTGTGTGTGTGTGTGTGTGTGTGTGTGTGCGAGAGAAAGAGAGAGAGAGAGTGTGTTTGTAAGTGTGTGTGTGTGTGTGTGTGTATGAGTGAGTTTGTGTGTGTGTGACAGTGTGTATGTGTTTGTGTGTGTGTGTGTGTGTGTGTGTGTGACAGTGAGTGTGTGTGTGTGTGTGTGTGAGAGTAAGTGAGTATGTGTGTTTGTGTGTGTGTGTGCTTTCGGCCCATCAGCAGTTCTGCAGGACTATATCCATTAGCTAATGGTGTTGCCCGATACTCCATAAGAGCAAGATATGGATCTGCTGCTTTGGTAAGAAAATCCTTCACAGTCCTCACTGCCCTTTCAGCTTCCCCATTGGCTTGAGGATATCTGGGACTGGACGGCGTATGAGAGAAACCCCACTCTTTAGCAAACTTCTTGAGAAATTCTGCACTGAATTGTGGTCCATTGTCTGATATCACCTCAGTAGGAATTACCGGGCAAACACACTCTTGAGGTGGGCTACCACCCCTGCAGCAGTTGCTGAGGACCGTTTCACTATTTCCACAGACCGGGAAAAAAAGTCAATCACCAGCAAGTATTGATCCTCTTTCCACTGAAACAGATCAGCTCCAACTTTTGTCCAAGGCCTCTCAGGGAATTCTGTGGGAATCAATGTCTCTTTAAAGTTCTTCCTTTGGCTTGCACAAATATCACATTTCTCCCCCTTTGACTGAAGCTGTGCGCTGAGGCCTGGCCACCAAACTGATTGTTTAGCACGTTCTCTACACTTTGCTATGCCCTGGTGTGCACTGTGCAACTCCTCCAGGATATCAGTCTGTAGTGATGTTGGGATCACCAGTCAACAGCCTTTTAATGGCAGTCCATTTTCTATGGTTAACTCCCAGCACATTGAAGCGCTGCTGCACATGGTTTCCACTGTGTTTCTAGAGTCCTCTAGAGAGCCCTTTTTCACCAGCTGTAAAACTGGATCAGCTTCCTGATGTTGCTGAACTTCACGAAGTCTCTTTTCAGTTGCAGGAAAGCTTGTGACAATAAAGTTCACGTACAGGTTCATCTCTTCTTCATTTTGTTGTCCGTCATGTTCTCCTTCTTGTCCAGGTGCTCTGGAGAGGACATCGGCACTCGCAATATTTTTTTTCTGGAACGTGCGAAATAGTGTAAGTGAATTTCATGAGTCTCATCCGCAATCTTTGTACACGTGGTGGTAGTTCGTCTAGGTTCTTTGAACTCGAGAGGGGTGCCAATGGTGTGTGGTCTGTTTCTACATGAAAGGAAAGACCTACGGGAAAGTCTGAGAAGCGCTCACAAGCCCAGGCGACAGCTAAGGCCTCTTTTCAATGTGTGCAATCTCCTCTCCGTGTTTGTGAGTGCTCTTGATGCGTAGGCTACAGGTTTAAGCTGCTCACCTTGCATCTGTAGCAATGCAGCTCCTAGCCCGTATGATGATGCATCCGCTGAAACAACTGTGGTGGTTTTTGGATTGTAAAGAGCCAGCCCCGGCGGTGTGCTTAGATCTGTTCTAATGTCCTCAAAAGCTCTCTGTTGTTGCTCTCCCCATGCCCACATATTCTGTTCCTGCAGTAGATCTCTCAAAGGCTGCGTTTTCTCAGCTAGGTTTGGTAAAAACTTCCTAGGTGATTTATCATGCACTTCATCTCCGCACTTCACTTACATTTGTTGGCTCGCTCATTTGTGTGACTGCACGCATCTTTCAGGATCTGCATGAACTCCTGACTCATCCAGTTTCTGCCCAAGGAACTTCACACTCTTCTTAGAGAATTCACATTTATCATTGAGAGTCACTCCTTCCTTTTGCAGTTTTTGCAGCACAGCAAAGAGACGTTGATCATGTTCTGTCTGGGACGCTCCGAACACTAATATATCGTCCATGCGGCACAAGACCCCTTCTAGACCCTCCAGCATTTGCGACATCCTTTCCTGGAAATGTTCTGGAGCCGACGATATCCCAAAACACAGTCGGTTGAAGCAGAACCTTTATTTTTCGTGCTGAGTTTAGCTGTGCACCTTCCCTTGACCTGCAGTGAATCTTGACCTGGTCCCAGCAGTATCTCTGAGGTTTTCTGCAGTTTACCAAAGTTTTCCTCCTCAAACAGTTCTTCAGAAACCACCGTGACATCTGCTCCCGTGTCCACTTTGAACAACACCTCAGAATTATTCACTTTTAGTTTTATCATCATTCTGCTCTGTACTAACAGCACCTAAGAATGCTCTGCCACTCTCTTGTTCATCGCGAGTCATGTTTACTTCACTTATCCCTCTGGACCTGCAAACTTTCACATAATGACCCGTTTTCTTACAAAGGTTGTAGTGTGCTTGTCTTGCTGGGCATTGAAATCTGCTGTGAGATGAGTTTTTCCACACCACTCACATGAGATGGGCTTTTCTGGCACTGTTTGCTTCTCTGCATCCTAGCAGGCTTCCTCCGCATCATACCTCGGCCTTTATTGTAAGGTCGTTGCTGTGCATGAACAATGTCAACATTGTTGCTATGTCATTTTTGAAATGGGCTTTCAGCTTGCTGTTTCTTCACCAGCTCACTTTGGCGTACACGTGTGCCAGCCTTCTCTAGAGGGAGTTCAGGATCCATCTGAAGTTGCTCTGACAATCTTTTATCTCTCAGTCCAACCACTAATCTGTCCCGAATCACTTCACTATATAATTCTCCATAGCCACAATGCTCAGCTAGGCAATGCTAAGCTCCTGTTTCTTGCTGCCTCATATTAAACTTGAACATTTCTTCGCTCTACAGAGTGTTGATCAGTCGCTCCATGACAGTGTTGTCTCACTGAGCTGTTCTGGAGTGAACGCAGGGATGTAAGGATGTCCTCTGCCGCATCGCCCATCGTATACACGAGTGCATTCACTTGGTTCTCTTCTGCTTGTAACTCAAGTCCAGATGCAACTCTAAATCTTTCAACCTTTTACTCCACTTTGGCCACTCTTCTGGTTCTGAAAAGTCGAACTTTTGTGGTGGCAGTACCTGAAACCGCTCCATTTTCCCTCACGCAGCTCTCTCCTCTGCACGTGTCGAACGATCTTTGGTCTGTGAAATTTCACATCCACTAGCGTGAATTCTTCGTATCACTCTTGACAAAAGGGCTCTCTCTGTCCTCCTATGCCGTTCTTGTGCAATCTTCTGACACCATGTTGTATTAGGATGGCTATTTATGAGAGAGTGTGTGTGTGTGTGTGTGTGTGTGTGTGTGTGTGTGTGTGTGTGTGTGTGTGTGTGTGTGTGTGTGTGTGTGTGTGTGTGTGTGTGTGTGTGTGTGTGTGTGAGAGAGAGTTGTTGTGTTAGGATGGCTATTTATGAGAGTGAGTGAGTGAGTGAAATGTGTGTGTGTGTGTGTGTGTGAGAGAGAGAGAGTTGTTGTGTTAGGATGGCTATTTATGAGAGAGAGAGTGTGTGTGTGTGTGTGTGTGTGTGTGTGTGTGTGTGTGTGTGTGTGTGTGTGTGTGTGTGTGTGTGTGTGTGTGTGTGTGTGTGTGTGTGTGTGTGTGTGAGAGAGAGAGAGAGTTGTTATGTTAGGATGGCTATTTATGAGAGAGAGAGAGTGTGTGTGTGTGTGAGAGAGAGAGTTGTTGTGTTAGGATGGCTATTTATGAGAGTGAGTGAGTGAATGTGTGTGTGTGTGTGTGTGTGTGAGAGAGAGAGAGTTGTTGTGTTAGGATGGCTATTTATGAGAGAGAGTGTGTGTGTGTGTGTGTGTGTGTGTGTGTGAGAGAGAGAGAGAGTTGTTATGTTTGGATGGCTATTTATGAGAGAGAGAGAGTGTGTGTGTGTGTGAGAGAGAGAGTTGTTGTGTTAGGATGGCTATTTATGAGAGTGAGTGAGTGAATGTGTGTGTGTGTGTGTGTGTGTGTGTGTGAGAGAGAGAGAGAGAGAGAGAGTTGTTGTGTTAGGATGGCTATTTATGAGAGTGTGTGTGTGTGTGTGTGTGTGTGTGTGTGTGTGTGTGTGTGTGTGTGTGGTGTGTGTGTGTGTGTGTGTGTGTGTGTGTGAGAGAGAGTGTTGTTGTGTTAGGATGGCTATTTATGAGAGAGAGAGAGTGTGTGTGTGTGTGTGTGTGTGTGTGTGTGTGTGTGTGTGTGTGTGTGTGTGTGTGTGTGTGTGTGTGTGTGTGTGTGTGTGTGTGTGTGTGTGTGTGTGTGTGTGTGTGTGTGTGTGAGAGAGAGAGTTGTGTTAGGATGGCTATTTATGAGAGAGAGTGTATGTGTGTGTGTGTGTGTGTGTGTGTGTGTGTGTGTGTGTGTGTGTGTGTGTGTGTGTGTGAGAGAGTTGTTGTGTTAGGATGGCTATTTATCAATATCTTATGCTGAAGTAAACCAGGTCAGACAAACGTGATGATAACCTTTTTATCTTCTTCCAACTCCCACTAGGGGGCGGTATTTAACCATATAACATTTAACCATATCACTACAAGAGTGAGTGAGTGAATGTGTGTATGTGGTGTGTGTGTGTGTGTGTGTGTGTGTGTGTGTGTGTGTGTGTGTGTGTGTGTGTGTGTGTGTGTGTGTGTGTGTGAGAGAGAGAGTTGTTGTGTTAGGATGGCTATTTATGAGAGAGAGAGAGTGTGTGTGTGTGTGGTGTGTGTGTGTGTGTGTCGTGTGTGTGTGTGTGTGTGTGTGTGTGTGTGTGTGAGAGAGAGAGTTTGTGTTAGGATGGCTATTTATGAGAGAGAGTGTGTGTGTGTGTGTGTGTGTGTGTGTGTGTGTGTGTGTGTGTGTGTGTGTGTGTGTGTGTGTGTGTGAGAGAGTTGTTGTGTTAGGATGGCTATTATGAGAGAGAGTGTGTGTGTGTGTGTGTGTGTGTGTGTGTGTGTGTGTGTGTGTGTGTGTGTGTGTGTGTGTGTGTGTGTGTGTGAGTGAGTGTGTGTGTATGTGTGTGAGAGTGTCTGTGTGTGTGTGTGAGAGAGAGAGAGTGTAATTGTGTGTGTGTGTGAGAGAGAGAGAGAGAGAGAGAGGAGAGAGAGAGAGAGAGAGAGAGAGAGAGAGAGAGAGAGAGAGAGAGAGAGAGAGAGAGAGAGAGAGAGAGAGAGACTTTGACCATAAATTTGATCTAAACGTGGACACTCAATAAAAAGATGAAAAAACCGTTTCAGACACCCCACAAACAGGACAACCCTCATCATCTGAGACATTAAGGAGTGTGTCTGTTCGTAGCTAAAATCCCATGCACAGTTCTCCACTGAAGATCCCCCACCCTCTTCTCAATGGGTCTTTTGTACAGGGACCGCCAGCTACCTTTCGGGGAAGAGCCTGATTCAAACACCATTGTCCATTTAGAGTCTCTTACATCCTTAAGATGTTGGAAATGTATGGTTTTTACACAAGCTCTGTAGAGTGTTGTCTGCTCAAGATACTAACGATATTCAGTTCTGGTGTATCCATAGAAAGCAACTTTCTGCCATCTTCCTGCCATTCTTCTTTTTTTATGGACACATGCAGTTCAGGAAATTGGGCATTATCCCCAGCATCACAGTCCACCACCGGAGAAACCTTTATGACATCCTTATAGGAACAGGGAGAGCCTCCTCAAGATCCTCCAACATCCTCTTGATGAAACGCTCAGACCTGAAGCCCAGCTTTTGTGCCAGCTCCTCTACAGATATCAGCTCTGTCCCTCTACGTGGCATATTTAGGAGACTCCTGCCTTCAACATTGCCGACCTAACAGTGGCAGAGCTCAGCGACTCAACAGGGATCAGTGGATTGAAAACAAAGGCTCTTCATAAACCCACTGATTGGATCCTTCCCATTCTCTGAACATGATAGAGTCTGCCAAGCTTGCAACACACTCTGGTAAAAACCAGCCATCCTTCCAATGCTAAGTCCATCAAAAGACATGACAAACCATTGCTTATCAACCCCATTCTTCTGTTGTTTGCAGTAAAGCACATGCTACGTCCATTCCACTGCTGATGCTGATGATATAACAGACGCTGTGCACTTGCAAACGGAAAACAGCAATCCTAGAACCAATGTCAATTAATCCTTGTCCTCCCTCATGAACTGGAAGGTACAGGACAGCAGCTTTTAGCCAGTGTTGTCCTGACCAGAAGAATTTAACAAGAGTCTTTTGAATATCTTCAATTATGTTTTTTGGAGGATCCAAAAC
Organism: Rhinichthys klamathensis goyatoka; assembly: GCF_029890125.1. NCBI lineage: Eukaryota > Metazoa > Chordata > Actinopteri > Cypriniformes > Leuciscidae > Rhinichthys > Rhinichthys klamathensis. The sequence continues at coordinate 453,926 of NW_026606968.1, forward strand.
CATAAACTTATGCCACAGTGTGAAGCTATAAGATTGTTGGCTATCAGGACTCTTCCCCTGTAGGATAACTGGGGTAGCAGCCATTGCCATTTAGACAACTTTGCAAGCACTCCCTCTACTAATCCTTCCAATTTTTCATCCTATATTCATCTTTTCCAGATATACTCTAAGAATTTAACACCGACTTCCCCCACTTGATATTTCCTGGTAATTCAGGTAAAGAGCTTCCTTCAGACCACACCATAACGCCTCTGTTTTTTCCCAATTTAGTTTGGCTGATGATGCTCCTTCATAAATCTTTAAAGCTTCCTTAATAACTGGAACATCATGAGCATTCCTAACCATAACAGTTTATATAGTCTGCATAAGCGGAAAGTTTAATAGCTTCAGCTTCTGGCTTATTACTTACTAGAATGCCCGTCAATTTAATTCTTAATAAACAAAGTAGAGGCTCTATTGCCAAGTTATATAACTGACCCGACATAGGCCACCCTTGCAGGGCCGGCCGAGGCATAAGCAAACTAAGCGGCTGCTTGGGGCCCCCTGGCCACCAGGGGGCCCCCCAATCGAGTCAAAAAACGAAAATATATTTTTTAGATGACTTAAACAAGTGACAAAATGAATGAATGATGAATGAATAATTCGAGACAAGATAATTCTGATTACATGATCATCAATATACCTGCCTACAACTGCTGCTGTATCTGCCAGCGTTTAAGTCATGCGCATAATCTAGACACCTCGCGCGTGCATAGACAATCCGTGCGCAACTGCGTATAGTCACGGTAATGTTAAGCCATGTAACAAAAAAGGACGTATCCATCTGGTGCCGAAAATAGAAAGAAGAAAAGGCCAGAGAAGGAGAAAAAAAGAGCTAGATAAAACTATATTTGCATGATTATTTACGGTATGTTTTGTGCAGACCATTCCTATCTACGGCAAGCCCCGAGGGGAAAAATACATTGCATAACGCACATACAACGAGCGCCAGTAGGCTACATCATTACCGGTATTATAGGAAAAAGACTTTGTTGGATTCTGTCATGTACAATCCAACCAAGTCTGTTACAATAATAATTAAAAAAAACTTACAATGTAATGAGACAGTTGAGAAATAATAATATTTTTACAGTTTCAACAATAATTGTCATTGTTGAACCCTTGATCTTATTATGTTGATTTCTCAGTTTTGTCATTATTTTAGCAAATAAATTATTTGATATGTTTTGAGACAGTTTGTTTTAAGAAGTTTCAAAGAGTTAGTAAAAGAGTAAAGTAAAAGTTAAAACTTTTTTATTTAAGTATAGGCTATTTTTTATTAAGTAGGCCTATTTATTTTGTATTAATACATAACCTCACTGTATCATTTATAATGTATCATTATTGCGTGATATTTGTGTCAATAATCGTCAAGCACAGGTGACTCCACGTAGTGGGAGGGGCCCCCAAATCAAATTCTGCTTAGGGCCCCCAAAAGGCTCGGGCCAGCTCTGCACACTTGCCTTGTCCCTCTTTTCATTTGAATTGGTACACTTAAACCTCCTCTTATTTTAACCATGCTTACAGCATCAGCATATAATATTCTTATCCATGATAAAAAATGTTCTCCAAACCCATAACACTTAAGGACCTTAAAAAGATAGTGATGATCTACACGATCAAAAGCTTTCTCCTGATCCAGAGAAAGCAGACCAAAATCAACATTATAGATTCAGCATAATCCGTGATATCCCTCATTAAAGACAAATTATCATAAATAGACCTTTTTGGTATACAACATGTTTGGTCTTTTTGTACTAATACATCAAGAACACCTTTAAGTCTGTTTGCCAAACACTTTGATAATATCTTATAATCAGAACATAAAACTGCTACTGGTCTCCAGTTTTTAGCAGACAAAGATCTCCCCTCTTTGGGATCAGAGAGAGCACTGCTCGTTGACACTTTTTGGAAGAGCCCCAGCTTTATAGCTTTCTTGTACAACTTTAAAAAAGTCTTTTCCGATTATTCCCCAAAAAGTTGTATAAATTCAGCTGGTAATCCGTCGATTCCTGGTGCACGACCAGATGAAAGTTGAGTCACTGCTTTTGTAACTTCCTCAAATGTCAGATCAGAGTCTAAGTTCTTTATATTCTCTTCATCCAGCACAGGCAAGTTGTTAAAAAGTTCATCAGCGTACAACATTTCCTGTGCACTCTTTAGCATATAAGTCCACATAGAAATCAACAGCAACTCTCTTCATTTCCAAAGGATCTGAAGTAACATTCCCATCAGGTGTGCGTAATGCATGCGTATGATTAGTATGAATACACTTCTTGTTCAAATTAAAAAAGAAATTTGTGGAGCATCCATGTAATGTAATGAAACAAAATGTGATTTTACAAGAGCTTTTTTACCTTTTCATTTAACATATTACTTCGCTCTGTCTCTTCTGACTAAGATCATCTTGTAAATTTGCAACATTTTGTTAAATTAACATATTTTGAATTTTTAAATATATTTCTCTAATTTTGCCATTTCATGTTTAATTTGACAGGAAGTATGTGCCATAAATTGTTGACAGAAAAGCTTAATCTGCGTTTTCCTATTTCCCACCACTGAAGCTGATTTTCATAATCATTTGTTTCTTCAACCCAACAATTCCAAAACATTTTAAAATTCTCATACAAATTAATATCTTGAATTAATTTAACACCCAAACGCCAAAAAAAAAATGCTTTGGTTTTGTTTCTGATAAAACAACATTCACTGAAATGAGCTGATGATCAGAGATTATAACAGGGTGTGATATATGCACATATCACTCTATTACACGGATTATTATGTAAATAGAATCGATCCAGACGTGCCGCACTAACTCTACCTACTGCCACTTTAATCCAACCATATTGTCTCACGCTTTTTATTTTTTCCCTCCACACATCTACTAGCCTGACTGAGGGATTATTGCTTTCAAAACTTTAGCAGAAGAAGGATGTGGTTCTTCTCCATTCCTATCAATAACAGAATCAAGGGTGCAATTAAATCTCCACCTATAATTAAAAAATCCTCTTGTGAAAGAGAAACAAGAGTATTTTTTAGCATCTCAAAAAGCTTAATTCTGTCCTTACCAACATTTGGTGCATAAATATTAACAAAGACAAAGCACATATCTTTTATTTTAGCTTTAATTAGAAGAAGTCGCCCCTTTTCCAATTCATTAATAGATCAAATATTTACATCTAATTCAGGAGAAAACAATTATTGCCACCCCTGCACTTAAATTTGTCCCATGACTAAGAAACACTGTCCATCAGACCACAAACCCCAATCTACTTCATTATTTATGTCGCTGTGTGTTTCTTGTAGAAACATCACTTTAATTTCTTTTAGCGCTATGCATTCTTTTAAACAAAGACCATTTATTACTTGCCCTAAGCCCATTTACATTTAGGGACCCCTACTCTTTGGACATCCATAATAAAATAGTGTAGAAAAGCAGAGATAAACAGTATTGTAAAAAGAACACCAGGAGAAGGATAGATACCCATTGTGCACTTATTTTAGTTTTACCTTTCACGGCCCGGCATTTCGCC
>NW_026606968.1:462500-565000 GCF_029890125.1 Rhinichthys klamathensis goyatoka
ATACAATTCCTCAAAAATCACACTATGAAAAACAACAAAGATTTAGATACAAACTGTAAACTTTTAATATCAACATTTGTCAAACATTACAAAAACATTATACCTGAAAATATGATTTATGAAAATGTTTTTAAAACATTTTTTAAAACAGTTTTGTTTTGACAAAATTGGAAAATAAACAGTATACTGATTTTTTTGCATATATTGTTTTTTCCTTTTTTTTTTTTTTTTACATTTTATGCTTTGAACATCGTAACTGAACAAAAAAAAAAATAGCTGTATAATGAAAATTTTTCATTTTCCTAAGTTAACTTTCGCTAGTTTCCTAAGACCTATTTTCCTAGTTTCATTATTCACTCACTGGGAAGTGAGAAACCAAACATAACAAAAACATACATCAAATAAATGTTTATTTATTTATTTTTTGGCTCTGTGAAGCTGCCTTTGAAAATCCTACATAAAAGTTTTGGTTAAAAGCTAGGTATTTTAGATATTTTGAATATTGAAATGAGAGCTTATTTTACTATCTGTGTCTGACAAAGATTTTCATCTGTAATTTGCAAATAATTAGGGCCCAAGCCCAAAGGGCGAAGGCCCTATTGTTTTCCTTAGGATTATTTATTATTATTATTATTATTATTATTATTATTATTATTATTATTATTATTATTATTATTTTTCTGCTACCTTTTGGACACTTTTGGAGGCCTTAACATGCTCAAAAACTCCTGAAACTTTGCACACATGTCAGAACCCGCGGCCATCAGGGCCGGGCTGAAGATGGTACCCGGGCGTGGCAGGGGGGCTCGACAGCGCCCCCTGGAACGGGGTCCGAAAACATGGTCCATAAATCAAACACGCTTGCATGTAATAATATGAAACTCGGTACACATGTAGATCTCCTCGTTTCATATATACTTCACACTCTTACTTTTTACCCCAGCCCAACAGGAAGTCGGCTATTTAGGGTTGTTGGTAAAACACACGCAATGGAATGTGAAATACTCCTCCTAGAGAATTCAAACAAACGGCACGAAACTCGGTCAGCATGAAGTCAAGACATTGAGGATGAAAGTTTGCGAGGGGATTTTTGATATCTCGAACGGTTTGGCCGTGGCGAGGAAACAAAATTATGGCGAGAAACGTGAAACAGGAAGTGTGTCATAACTACTGCATACATTAACTGATCTTGATGAAACTTCAACAGTGTGTTCGTTGTAAGAGCCCGATCACATGGATGTGACTATTGTGAGTCAAAGTTATAGCGCCACCAACTGGCAGCAGGAAGTGTGTCACTTCCTAAATGCTTTGAAATCACCCTCTTATTTTTACCCGATTTGCTTCAAACTTTATGTGTATAATGTAAACACACGGCAGATGTAGACCTGTGAAAGGATTATTGATATCTTAGATACTGTTGCCGTGGCAACACATCAAACTTTAATATTCTTGTTTGATGCTTTTGAGACTCTTAGCATGCTTGAAATTGCATGAAACTCGACAGACACAGGTATGCATATGGTTCAGATCAAGCCGGACAACTTTCTAATTAACTGTCATTAGCTCAGACCAAGAGGAAGTTAGATATTTTGGTTTGAATGTGGATGTTTCTGAGAATTTTCTCTCCCTCTCCCTCTGACAGAGAGAATGCACCCTGCCATTCGTGTGTGTCTGTGTCTGTGTCTGTGTGGGGAAGGGGGGAGGGGCTCTTTTAGTTTAAACACAAAATTATACATAGGGCCATACTGCCCTCTTGTGTCCAAAATTATATTTATATATACATTATACATATATTTGGTATGTGACTGAGGACCGAGAGCTTTTAAATACGGGACATTGATAATGGCCACGTGCAGAGCGCTCGAGGGAATTCCTATGGAAGTTCTGCTCGCTCGTCGCCATGGACGCGCACCATTATGAATGCCAGTGCAGCCGCATACTTTTTAGTGTCACTTTAAAATTAGTGCAATAACGGGGCCGATTGCTTGAATTGTGAGTTCAATAGTCTATTATTTTTCACGGAAAACACAACAACAAAAGAGTACAATGATAGATTCGCTTAAATAGGGGCTTTTACATAAAATAGCCTATTCCGTCATCATCTTTTCAGTCAGCTCTTCACTCTCGTGATTAATGAAATTTGACTCCTGTTGCTGATATTTGCTGCAACTTTCGTTCCGCTCACAATTTAGTAAGCAAACACGCTTCAAATGTGTTTTTATTTTATTTTTGTGTATATATATGTGTGTGTATATATATGTGTGTATATATATATATATATATATATATATATATATATATATATATATATATATATATATATATATATATATAGCTTATGTTTCAAATATGAGTTAATTAACAATCGTTGGAAAGAATGATACTTTTAATATCACTAAACCGTCATTAGGTGTCGCCAGGCGACCGTCTTAATGAGCGAGTCATTGATTCATTCGTTCAAACGATTCGTTCGAACGGCTGAGTCATTCATGAATGAGACAGATTATGGATTGGTCGTTGAATCTTTGAGTCAACCGATTCGTTCAAGATGCTGAATCATTCAGTAATGAGAACGCGTTGCTGTGAGATGCTCGATGGTTCTGCTGTGATCTTTGTTTAACTATTTTCGCTGCTGAAACAGAAAAAAAAGTCAATATTGCATCTAAAATGTAAGTGATTTGACGTGTGTGTGTGTGTGTGTGTGTGTGTGATTGTGTCTGTTACAGTGATTGTTTAACCCTTGTTAAAGTTTAGGCCTTGTCTTTTTGGATATATATCTTTTTATATAAAAAAAAATAGCATACAACCCATGTATTTTAAATGTATTGTTTGCTTTAAATTACATTGAGATTTGTATGTTTGGTAATTGAACCTGAATGAATTATAAATGAATGTGCTATATTTCAGATCATATATTTGTTTTCCTTAAAATTTGAACTAACACTAACTTTATTCTCATCTGAATGATAGATTATTTATTTCTGTATAAAATAAAAACACATTTGATTTTTCTTTTTTAATCAATGTAGAATGTGTAACTGAAAAAATAAACAGATTAGGGCTCTGATCGAGGACAATAATGTCAAAAAAAGAATCAGGGCATGTCTCATATCTTTCTAAAATGTAATTATACACCATTTATTTTTATATAAAATTATACAAATATTAGAACTAAACCCATTTTATTCCTTTTTTTCAATTTAAGAATTATTTTTAAGTTTAAAAACAGCCAGAATGGTTGTTTAGTCAAAAATAATAATAATCCAAATCATATATAGTGCTATACTGCCCTCTTGTGTTCAAAATCAGGTAGGCCTATTGAATTTATATATATTTATATATTAGGGATGTTACTATGGGAATATTTTCCCACCGGTTAATCAACGTGTGATTGTGTAAACCAATTGTGTAAACCTCCCGCTGGGGGGTTTAAAAACACTAACTTGAAAGCGAAAGTATAATATGGACGTCCGCACGGACATTGAAATGGTGGCGCTCGAATGAATTCCTATGGAAGTAGAAATTAACTAAACGTTCGCTCTGTTCTGCTCGCTCGTCGCCATGGACGCGCACCATTATGAATGCCAGTACAGCCGCATACTTTTTAGTGTCACTAAAATTAGTGCAATTTCGGGGGCCGATTGCTTGAATTGTGAGTTCAATAGTCTATTATTTTTCACGGAAAACACAACAATAAAAGAGTACAATGACAGATTCGCTTAAATAGGCGTTTTTACATAAAATAGCCTATTCCGTCATCATCTTTTCAGTCAGCTCTTCACTCTCGTGATGAATGAAATTTGACTCCTGTTGCTGATATTTGCTGCAACTTTCGTTCAGCTCACAATTTAGTAAGCAAACACATTTCAAATGTGTTTTTATTTTATTTTTGTGTATGTCTGTGTATATGTATGTATATATATAAATATAGCTTATGTTTCAAATATGAGTTAATTAACAATCGTTGGAAAGAATGATACTTTTAAACATAACACTAAACCGTCATTAGGTGTCGCCAGGTGACCGTCTTAATGAGCGAGTCATTGATTCATTCGTTTGAACGACTGAGTCATTCATGAATGAGATAGATGTTTATGGATTGATTGGTCATTGAATCTTTGAGTCAACCGATTCGTTCAAAATGCTGAATCATTCAGTAATGAGAACGCGTTGCTGTGAGATGCGCGATGGTTCTGCTGTGATCTTTGTTTAACTATTTTCGCTGCTGAAACAGAAAAAAAGTCAATATTGCATGTAAAATGTAAGTGATTTGACTTGTGTGTGTGTGTGTGTGTGATTGTGTGTGTGATTGTGTCTGTTACAGTGATAAGAGTTTAACCCTTGTTAAACTTTAGGCCTTGTCTTTTTGGATATATATCTTTTTATATTAAAAAATAGTCATACAACCCATATATTTTAAATGTATTGTTTGCTTTAAATTACATTAAGATTGTATGTTTGGTAATTGAACCTGAATGAATTTTAAATGAATGTGCTATATTTCAGATCATATATTTGTTTTCCTTAAAATTTGAACTAACACTAACTTTATTCTCATCTGAATGATAGATTATTTATTTCTGTATAAAATAAAAACACATTTGATTTTTCTTTTTTAATCAATGTAGAATGTGTAACTGAAAAAATAAACAGATTAGGGCTCTGTTTGATGACAAGAAATGAAAACCAATGCGATATGATGAATGTCCAAAAGATGGCTCCCACAGACTGTTTTTAAATAGGATTGTTTGATATTTTTTGCTTTTAAACTGTGTGTGTGTGTGTGTGTGTAAGAGATTTTGGTTGGGTGACAGTTGTAGTTTACAGTTTGACAAGAGTTTATAGCTTGACAAAAGCACAATGTTGTGTTTTATTGCAAGTGTACACAAATATAAGTAAACACTTTGCAGTTTGAATAATGTCCTGTATGAACAAAAGGACGGAGTATGTTTTTATGTCTACATTGTTCAATTACGCCACACACACACACACAAACACACACACACACACACACACACACACACACAAACACTATTTTTCTAATCAGATCAGGCAAGTAATATTCTGTCTTGTCTCTTAAAAAAACAATATATATATATTTATGTATATATATATATATATATATATATATATATATATATATATATGTGTGTGTGTGTGTGTGTGTTTGTGTGTGTATATATATAAATATAGCTGCGAGCAGCGATGAAAGGGCCAAAGCCGGCGGCACCGCCACCCCGGTTATAGCGCCACCAACTGGCAGCAGGAAGTCTGTCACTTTCAAAAAGCTTTGAAATCACCTGATTGCTTCAAACTTCACTACTATGATGTAAACACACGGCAGATGTAGACCTGGATGTAGACCTGACCTTTCAGAAGGTTGCTCTCGCATACTTTGTGGTTGATATGTGCCCTCAATGCACACTTTTGCAGAGCCCACACTGATACAAGCTCTACAGCACACTTCTTTTCGACAGTCAAAGCAGGGTTACGTTTTTGCACGTCGTGCACAATAACCCTAAAGGCACCAGGGTGGCGGTGCCACCGGCTTTATATATATATATATATATATATATATATAAATAAATAAATATAGCTGCGAGCAGCGATGAAGGGCCAAAGCCGGTGGTACCGCCACCCCGGTGCCTTTAGGTAACTAAAGGCACCGGGGTTGCGGTGCCACCGGCTTGGGCCCGTAATCGCTGCTCGCAGCTATATTTCTAATTGATTTTATCTTTTTCAAGTGTGTTTGGTTAGGGTTAGAGCACTTTTAGATGCACTTGCACGTTAGAACTGGAGTTGAAGTGCCCTGACATACAGAAAATAAATGTTTTTATTTTGTGTCTGTACAGTTGCTTTTGAATGGCTGTCTATGAGGGTCAAATTGACCCGCGAACATCACAAACGTAACAGTAATTTTGTTTGTATATGTCAAAACACATCAGCATGTTGAAACTTTGCTTTGCATGCATGTTCATCATGATAAATGAGAAAAAGTCACAAAATATCAAGAAAAAAAACAAAGGTTAACCAGTATTTCCAACAACTTGAAAATCGAAACGGGTCAAATTGACCCGCAACATAACACAAGGGTTAAGGAATGGGTGTGTGTGTATGTGTGTGTGTGTTAGGTCTGGAAACGAAAAAAAAAATTCTCCAAACTATCATGATTTTTTTTGTTTACGATCTGAATGTATTATTTTTATTCCAGAATCGATATTGATTCAAATGAAATGGCTTTATTTTCTTCCTCGCTTATAGCCGAGGTTGACAGAAGTTATCCACTCTTGCTCCAACAGAGGCTGAAGCGTGTGGTTATCTATGAGTGTCGTAATATCCCTGTCTAGTGGACGTGTGGAAGCGGCGTGAGACTGAATCAGTGTTAAACTCAGAGCCTTTGTCACTATTATAGCGACTTTTCAGACCCCTTTAGTGATTTTAGTTTTTAAAAGCGACTAGCGACAAATCTAGCGTCTCTCTGGTCAAACCTCAGTGACCCCCAAATGCTGTCAGTGGTGCGAGCGCGAGCTCTTGCTCTCTCCCTGCCGTCTCTCTCTCTCGCTCTAACATATGTGGAAACAAACAAGTCTTATCTGGCTAGAACATGACATAAGCCTATAACACGCTCTCACATGTTTATTTTTTAGCATTTTTGGGAGGAGTAAAATGTACATATGTGGATTCAACAACCAGATGCATTTACACTTGTCCAGTTTGGTCTGGAACGGTCTCAGACCTCCTCCTGAAGTGGTTTGAGCGATCGGATCCGTCTGGAATGTGTTTCGCAGGGCATTTACACCTGGTCTCTTCACGATCGGATAGCTATCCCATCACAGAAAACGCTTGAAGTGGCCAGGTGTGAACAGCCCCTTAGGGAAGGCGTTAGCTACTTTCCTCTGAACATAGTTGTCAACACTGGACTGAGTCACTGAAAGCCCTCGCGCTGCTCATATACTGAGAGAGAGACCAGACATTTATCCCAATTATTTGTATACAGTCTAATAATAATAATATAATCTAGTAATACTGATTCATATATTAACTACAGCTTATATACTGTTATATACTATTCATTAACTATAAACTAATAGTTTGCGGATGATTTATAAGCGCTGTGTTACTGTATACTTGTGATAAAGTGTCACCGTTATTTCAAACTGGTCGCATTAAAGGTCCCGTTCTTCGTGATTCCATGTTTCAAACTTTAGTTAGTGAGTAATGTTGCTGTTAGAGCATAAATAATAACTGTAAAATTATAAAGCTCAAAGTTCAATGCCTAGCGAGATATTTTATTTAACAGAATTCCCCTTTCAAAGCCTACAGCAAACGGCCGGTTTGGACTACATCCCTCTACTTCCGTTTTTAATGACGTCACTAAAACAGTTTTTTGACTAATCTCCGCCTACAGGAATATACACAAAAAAGGGGGCGTTGTCTTGTTGCGCTCCCACGGAGAAGAGGAAGAGTTTCGTTGATGTGAGTCAGTAATAATTTAATGTGCAGCAGTCACGTAACATTCAACTTTTAATAAATAAATTATTGTAATGCATGGCAACGATTTCTTTTACACAACATAGCAGCTTTTAAGGCTATATTCATGGTAAAAAATAAAGTGTATTTATATAAAGTTGTTTGGATGAAAACAATTTCAAAAGTTTTAATTAGGTGGTGTTACAGTACTTTTTGTATTTCTTTGCAGCAGATGTTTTCAACCTCCGTTGGCATTTTGTCACAGTTACCACATGTAGGACTACAACTATAAAACATATATTACTAATCAAAACTCGTGCTCGCGTGTAACTAAGGTAGGAATAAACAATGCACTTATTTTAAAAATTCAACAACACCATCGTTAATTCGACAGACGGACAAAACCATATACCACAAGCTTTTATAACAGTTTGTAACATTTAATATTACAATTTAACTAATTAAAGGTAACAGCCAAACATAAAAGTATGACAACTACTAAATAAACAGCTTACCACTGTGAAACATCCTGCAAAAGGCGTGCTTGAACAGGCTCTACTCGATTCTCTTCATCTATGTTCTCCGGGTCTGATTCCGGCTCAAATTGATACGGTAATATGTTTGACATGTTTACAATAATCAGCGCATGCATCTCCACGTTATGGTAAGAGGCGTGACCCTTCCGGGCAACGTGCGATAAGCTGCTGTCGAATCACAACACAGGAACCGCTGGCACAATCAAAACTCGTTACGTATTTCTGAAGGAGGGACTTCATAGAACAAGGAAGTCATCAGCCCGTTTTTATGACAGGGAAAACAGCGGTATACAGATAAGTAAATTGTGTGAAAAATATGTGTTTTTTTACACGCGAAACATGAACACATGTTATATTGCACACTGTAAACACAATCAAAGCTTCAAAAAAACACGAAGAACGGGACCTTTAAGTGTAATTGTTCCTTTTGTATGTGATGGAGTGATTCTTCTTTCTCAAAAATAACACAAAATAAACAAAGTAAAGATGACTTTGACTGATAGCATTATTATTATTTTTAACCCCGGATGGGGCTTACGCCACACATATATTGTACACACTATCTACTAGGGGTGTGACGAGACGCTTATCTCACGAGAACGAGACGAGATTTTTGCACAATTTTTCAGAAATCCTCAATGACAAAATTCATGACTGGAAAAATAGTATGCAGGTGCATTTTTCAATGTTTTAACTAATAATCTTCTAATGCATGTCATTTCAGGTCTACTTTATGAGTATGAATTATCAAATGCATTGAAAGAAAACAATATACAAGCACTGTAAAGGGTTTTTATTGACTGGCTTTTCTCCTGTATGATTTCACATTAGTCTCTTCAGACCTTACTGTACATTTAAGAGCTTTCAGAACTTCTGATTGAGGCTGTGTGTGACCTCCTAACTGAACTCCTTTTAACACACATTTAACAGAGAAATAAAAACAGTATAAATAACAAAAATAAATAACAGTTTTCTCTAAGTCTTATTAAGTGCAAACAATAAGTGCAAGTGCAACCATAATCAAAGTTAGCACACAGACTCTTTATAATTGTTGTGAAATTGCGGTTTTATTTTGCACCAGCAGTTATAGGTATAGGTAGAGAGAAACGAGGCTGGTGTGTTTGTCTCTACAGTTGTTCTTGCGTTCCCATTATAAGTTCAGAAACGGAGCCTCAATTGTCTGTTGTCCTTTATACGTTACAGTACTCTCTCAATATTCACAGTGCAAACTGAGACCATAGCCGCAAATAAACAGTCCAGAGATGGGTATTGGGAGACAGACTATTGTATGTATATGCAGCCTAATTTGTGCGCAATGCACATCAGGGAGCTTGTGTTTTACCCTTCACTTTCAAATTCGTGACCGCGTGTACTCTGTGTATAGACGAATCCGGCGAAACTACCGGAAGTAAGCGGGCGCCATAACTGAGCTGTTGCTGGGTAGCGTTGCGCCATTGCCTCCTATTGTTTTACTTGCAACTTGCGTCCACTGGAATAAACAGCCCGCGATTTACGACTGTCACTAACGTTACAACTTTTATAATGTCGAGTGGGAAAACATGTTCCGGTTTAAATTGTTTCAATGGCGGCAGTAAAGGGCGCATTGGGGCAGTGACGTTAGTAACATTACTGTTATGTCTGTTGTTAATGTTTGATTTGCTTGACTGTGACAGAATTTTTTTTAAATAACAAATTAAACTAACAAATTAAATTAAATATAATGCAGTTTTTGTTATAATAACAATTATTTAATGACATAAGTAAAAAATATAATAAATATGTAATATAGTGCTCAGCAAAATCTCCTCTCTAGCTATTTTTTCTATTCAATTAACATGCTATGGTCATTAAATGGCTTTCCTGAGCTAAATGTAACGTTATGTGACATAATTGTTCTCCTGCTGTTATACTGACCTCTTTCCATGGTTTAAAAACACTAATTGGTCGATATTATGAATACTTTCTAGCTGTACCTTACCCTTGCCTTTTGCAATGTGAAAATTAGATAAATAATGGACACAAATGAAAAACATGAATTTGTTTATTTGATGTCATTCATTTATTTATTGTTGCCAAATGGACAGATCTTTTTATAGTTTCCTCGTTAGCTAACGTTAGCCTAGCTAGCTTGCCAAGCTATTTTCATAAATAATCTGTAAGATCGTTTGTACCTTCATCTGTGACTGGAGGCCACTGTCTAACATCATCAACCCAACAAGTCATTCTGCCTGGCTGTAGCTGTCATCGAGGGTGCGTTATCACGGAGGTTTGTTTACATACCGCTAACAGCTCAGTAATGGCGTCGCCACAAGATGGCAGCCTACACAGAACGCTCGTCGGATTCGTGTATAGGGAGCAGCGGTGCTGAGCGCACACTCTACAAGATTAGACATGTATCAGACGTTAGTCTATGTTGCGCAACGAATCCTCCGCCATCGTCACGCGATCAGTGAACTGTGATTCGTGCGGCACTGATTGCAACGGCAACTCGCGCTGGATGAGCAGAGCAGAATTTTACATTAGTTTATAATGGTTCTTATTTTTTTATAAAAACAACAAAACGATAGTTTAGGCGAATGTGAGTGTAGCGGTGGAATATTCTATGGTAATCTCACGTTCAGTCATGGCGATATCGCGAGACAGCTTTTCACTCGACGAGATCTCGTCACACCCCTACTATCTACATATTAATCCTTATTCACTCAGAGTCTTTATGGTAGAGATGATCTTACCTCAGTCTCTCCAGTTTACAGAGAGGATTCGCCAGTAGATCAGAAAGATGCTTTATTCCTGAGTCTCCTAGATTACTCCCAGACAGATCCAGATGTCTCAGGTGTGAGGGGTTTGATCTCAGAGCTGAAGCCAGAGCAACACAACCTTCATCTGTGACTCCACACCTCCACAACCTGTAGAGAACAATGACACACATTAAGCCTATATCCAGAGATAAACACAACACTTAAACTATAAATAACATAATGCTGTCAATATGAAATATATACAAATACTCATTAGTTCATGTTGTTAAAATACATCAGTTATGATTAGGGGATTGAATATACAGTTTGTACAGTATAAAAATCATTTCTATGGAAAGTCCCCATAAAACATGGAAAACGTGTGTGTGTGTGTGTGCTTAATGTATTTGTAAACATTTAAAGGAATGTGTGCGTGTGTGCGTGTGTTAGGGCTGGGAGAAAAAAATTATTCACCAAACTATCGCAATTTTTTTGTTTACTGTTTTACAATCTTCTTCCAATTCGTCTGTCTATTAAACCTTTGACAAAATCATCGGTTGAATCATGCGTTAAAATAATGCATTTATCAATTACATTGTTTTGCCACTAGGTGGCGACAAGTGACTGTTAAAAAATGTATTTATAAATACATAGTCATATAAATAGTCATATAAATAAAACTCAGAGATGTGATGAATTGTTTTTGTAAATATGACTCATCTTATTAATCATGTACAGTCTGTATAAGTGTATGATTTAACTTTTCTCCATAGTCTAGTGTTAAAAACAAATCACAATACATTGCAATATCGAATCACAATATTGTAGAATCGCTATTCTTAAAAATCACAACACTTATAGTATCGGCACCCAATTATTTGTATATAGTCTAATAATAATAATAATAATACAATCTTTTAGAGCCCGACCGATATGGATTTTTGGGGGCCGATGCCGATACCGATATTAGGGAGTAAAAAAAGTCTGATGCCGATATTATTTATGTGTATATTATAATACAGTAGCAATATTATTTATGTGTATTATAGTACAGTATACCAGTCAAAAGTTTGGACACTTTCCTATTGGTGTGTACAAACTTTTGATGGGTACTTTACACAGTATAAACAGAATAAATATATTTTATAAACACGTTTTGCAATGATCACTCAAATGTGGTGATCAAACTCTTGTGTGACACAGATATGTAATGGAGGCAGGGGGAATGATATAATGAGAATTATACTAGAGGCCTGCATTTCAGCCCGAGCCCGACGGGCCCCGACTTATTTACGCTTCTAGGGCCGGGCTTCGGGCCAATTTTCACGTCATAGTTCACACGCGGGCCGGGCCTCGGGCCTGTTTTAGGCTTATCTTTTTTTATAGCCTATTTTAGACATTAATTAAAATAAAATATGAGAAGATGACGATTGAAAAGCAAACATAGAAAGACGTTTTATAACCTATCACACTGACATGACTGACACATGACAGTCTGCTCACGCACACGCACACAGGTTTCCCGGCGGCGCGATCTGAGATTCGTGCGACCGGCTCGTTCTGTGTTTAGTGTCCCGGTGGCGAGCGTGACTTCAGCGCAGCTGGAAAAAGTACGACTGGATTAAAACCTTCCACTGTGGATGCTGTGCTTTTTCTTCACGATGCTCTGAGACTGTTCTTAGCCATGTTAGGAGGTTGTTTTTTGTTTGATTGGACTTTATTTTCATGAGTCTGTTGAAAACTATTGGAAATAAGAATGGCCATGTTCTGTGGTGAAGACTTGATTTTTGAGGTAAGATAACCTGCATGTTTGTTTTTAATGTAATTTATTTGATTTTTTTAGATTGCATTCTCTGTATTGTATTGTAAACTCATTTAGTTTGCGAGAGCTGTTGCGACTGAGCAGCAGAGCAGTTTGCCTCAGCTTTTCAAAAATGACAATAAACGTTTAAACAAAGTTAACTGTCTGTGTGATATGCTTAAGTTGTTTTATATATATGGATTGTATTGTAGCCAAGTAAAGTGTTGATTTGAGAGGCTATAAATGGATCAAACATGTTTAACTCACTGTCGGCTGCTTGGTCGTCATAAAAAAAAAAAAACATTTTTCTAAATTAACTTTATAAAGAAATGAAAATAAACTTACTGGTAAATACTTTGCCATTGAGAACAAAAAATATCTGTTTTACTGACTGCAACATAGGGCAGGCTGTGAATATTTTTTTTTTTTTTTTTTTTTTTTTTTTTTTTTTTAACGGGCTCGGGTCGGACTCGGGCTGATCATTCTAATGAGCTGTCGGACACGGGCCGGGCTAGGGCCTGAGCGTCTCGGGCCAGGGCCGGGCTAGGGCCTAGATTTGAGGCCCGTGCAGGGCTCTAAATTATACAGTTGAGCTGTAACCAAACTAGTTTGCATTGCATGTTATATTATATTATATTCTAAATACTGTTGCATAATCTTCACAAACGACTTTGTCTTTTAATTTAGTCATAACGTATCAATAAATATATAAAAAGTGTCACTGACAAAACCTTATTATCTTCTATTTTTAGTCTTAATTCCTCTAATCTCTACCAGTGGAGGAAGAACTCAGATCTTTTTACTAAAGTAAAATTAATAATATCATAATGAAAACGTTTTTAATTACATATGTATACAGTACTTTTATACTATTTTAAATAATTAGTAAGCAAAATGTATTAAACGTGAAACTAGGCTACTCTTAATGCAAAATGGCCCTATATAAAGTGTTATAATTATATACATTTTTGGAATATTGCTTGATGTTGAAACGTAGCGTTATCAGGCAGAATGAGCTTTAACACTGTGTCTACACACCGGACACGGCCGTTACTGCTCGCGTCGCAACAGCTGTTTACCGTAGACAAAGCAGAATCAGTTTACTGTCGAAGATCGCTCGCGCCACGCATTTTAATCAATGTTTCATCAACCAATTGCCTTAATAAATAAGAAGTAGGCCTAAATATAGCAGACAATATAATCAGGACTTCTCAGCTGCGCGCTTGCAATAGTCACAAGCTCACACAATACGTGACAGAGGCTTGTAGCAGAGAAATCAATTCTGTGAATTACACCGCGCAAATCACAAGTAGGCTACTACCCACCGGATGAAGAAGGGTTGGCTCTCAGTCTCCACAGGCTACATAAAATATTCATTTTATTTTTCGTGTTCGCATTTATGAGGAAAAAACAATGTTACAGACGCGACAGTTCAGCACTACGGACGTGAGCGCTCTGAAAGCGGCACTAAAATATGCTTTGAAACTTTCACATAGACATCAAACAGAAAGCACAAAACCTTTCGTTTCAAAGTGAATTTCGTTTTGTATTAATTGTATCTTAATTTTAATCAATGTTTCATCAACCAATTGCCTGGATTTAAGAAGTAAATATAGCAGACGATAGATAATCTCGACACGGAGGCGCCTGCGGGTGAACTGGAGCTCGTCTCATGAACCGAAACTCAGCGTATAGACCTGAGAATTGAAATATATCTATATTGAAATGTCTACTTTTAAACAGAACAATTCAAAACGAAAGACAGACAGACTCATGTAATCGTATGAAATGTGCATTTCTCTCTATCTTCACTGAAGATTGCGAGTCAGCCTCGTCAACTTCATCTTTGGCTGACACTGACTGAAAACACTTGTTTATTAATAAACAATTAAAATGTCTCCTTGCTATTAGGAGTGTAAATATTAATCGATTCGTATCGATTATACAGCCGACGATTCGATGCATCGATGCGTCCGCAAGAGTATCGATTAATGTGTTTGTTTTGCCGCCTGTCTATTTTCAGCATCCGCTCATATGCGTACAAACGATTGTTGTTATGCACTGGGCTAACGTTAGTTAGTCACCGAACTAAACTGCCAGTGTGAATGCACCCTCAGTCACTTAGTTGGCGAACTCCAAACTAGCAGTTACTAACGTAAACAAACAGGCGCTAATGTGTACAAAAGGCTACTTCAACAGCTTACTTGAAAAGTCTAGGGTGCTTTTACACCAACTCGGATCGGAACGGGCACGGTTCGCATGAAAAATCGCTAATTATGTAAACGCTGTCTGTCATGCGGACCCGGGTGCGCACTGGGGTACCAAACCCGAGACTGCCTGGAGGAGGTGCGCTGAGTTCGGTTGCACTCGAACCGTGCCGCGGCTCGCGTGAATGTGAAAGCATCACGGACTCGGGTGCGCACTTGTTCAGGAAGTAAGTGACCTGCGCATGCTTTTTAGCTGATTATGATGTATTTAGTTAAATAAAACACATGTAAGGGATGATAGTGTTGATAATTTACCTTGGATAAGAGCGAGAGTGAGTCTGTATTCGCACACACATAGCGCGTGGACTCAGGGCAACAAATTAATGGAAATCCACTGTCTCCTGCGTTTGCAATCAGCAAAAAGCCAAATGCGACACACAGTAAACCGGTGTTGTTCACTCAGCTGTGCATAATAGCACCAAATAAAATAAAAAAACACAATATATTGACCCGCGTTCTGTTTTCTATCATGCGTCGTGCACGTTTGCGATGACGTAAGATGCACGGAAACGCACCAGGATTCGATAGAATCAAGTTTTGAACTGTATGCAGTAACTGTTATATTTGCTGTTCTATTTGCAGTGCATTGAGCACAATATACACATTATGTGAATAGAATACTGTTCCTGTATTCTCAATAAAAGGCAAATTATAAAAAAAATTTGTTGATTTATTTGAAACTTAATAGATATCATGTAAAAATATCGATTATTGAATCGTATCGAATCGAATCGTATCGCGGGGAATTCTGAAGTATCGAAAATAATCGAATCGTTGGCTTAAGAAATCGGTATCGTATCGAATCGCCATGTAGGCTCCGATTTACACCCCTACTTGCTATATTTGTTGTATTCATAATCATTACTTTTGCCAGTTCTTTGTGACAGCTTTTAGGTGCTTTATTGGCAGCGCCACCCTTACATGAATCACCTCACCCGCATTTTTTAAAATATTCATTTATCGGCCATTATAAATGCCGATACCGATAGTTTGGAAAATGCCTAATATCGGCCCGCCGATATATCAGTCGGGCTCTACAATTGTGACGATGTTCGGCTGGATTGCCCTCGAGTGCCACGAGAGGGCGCTCCACCTCTGCACTGCCTTCCCTTGGACTGTTCACGCACACACCCTGGACTGATTACTCACACACCTGTTTCCACTGATCACTCTCACACCTGCATCTAGTTCCACACGCAGCTCCACACACATTTATACCTCACTGTCACTATCACTCTTTGCGTAGTATTGTATGACTGTATGTCACTGTCGTGGTCTATTTCTAGTGTTTCCTAGTCTGCTTTAGAGCATTTCCATGCCTGATATCCTGCCTGTGTTTCCCGACCTTCTGCCTGTGTTCCTGGATTTCGTATCGTCTGCTGCCAGCCTCTGATCTCTTGCCCGGTATTTGGACCACGATTTAGCTT
The DNA here is from genome assembly GCF_029890125.1 of Rhinichthys klamathensis goyatoka. NCBI lineage: Eukaryota > Metazoa > Chordata > Actinopteri > Cypriniformes > Leuciscidae > Rhinichthys > Rhinichthys klamathensis. The sequence goes on from NW_026606968.1 coordinate 478,740, forward strand.
TGTCTCCTATGCTGTGTCTGCTGTCTGTGACCCTTGCCTGTCTGACTACCCTGTAATTAAACCTACGCTGCACTTGGATCTATCTGTGTCCGGTTGTTTCATGACAACAATCTAGTAATAATTAATTTAACAACAGCTTATATACTATTCGTGAACTATAAACTAATAGTTTGCAAATGATTTATAAGCGCTGAGTTACTGTATACTTGTGATAAAGTGTCACCATTATTTCAAACTGGTCGCATTAAGTGTAATTGTTCCTTTTGTATGTGATGGAGTGATTCTTCTTTCTCAAAAATAACACAAAATAAACAAAGTAAAGATGAATTTGACTGATAGCATTATTGTTATTTTTAACCCCGGATGGGGCTTACGCCACACATATATTATATACACTATCTACATATTAATCCTTATTCACTCAGAGTCTTTATGGTAGAGATGATCTTACCCCAGTGTCTCCAGTTTACAGAGAGGATTCTCCAGTAGAGCAGAAAGATGCTTTATTCCTGAGTCTCCTAGTTTATTCACAGACAGATCCAGATCTCTCAGGTGTGAGGGGTTTGATCTCAGAGCTGAAGCCAGAGGAACACAACCTTCATCTGTGACTCCACAACCACTCAACCTGTAGAGAACAATGACACACATTAAGCCTCTGGTTTTCTTCGGGGTCTTTTTAACCCGCAAATGACTTTTGCTCAAATTTTTAAAATAATTCTCTTTGTCCAAATGGTATGAAACTTTCTACGGCTCTCAACACTTTCTAGATCTACAAAAAAAAAAAAAAAAAATTGTAATGATTTCTGTTTTTATGTTAGCGTGAAAAAGATAGTGACACTAGTTGTCTTCAGGTCCCTGGAGACCCCGCATAGTAAATATACAAAATTCATCATCAAAATCAGAAACAACGCAGAACACATAGACAGAAATATATACATATTAATATATATATATATATATATATATATATATATATACGTATACAAACTGTTCTCTTATCATTTGTAAAATAAAATCATCCAAAATGCAGAAACATAACAAAAATAAATTGGTGACACTGACACATTGAAAATGTGCACACACACACACACACACACACACACACACACACACACACACACACACACACACACACACACACACACACACACACACACACACACACACACACACACACACACCACACACCACACACACACACACACACACAAAGGAATACATTTGTAAGGCTATAAAAAACTCATTTGTTATTGCTGTTCATGTCATGTATTTTTACTCAATATGTAATATAACTGTTCATTTCTGTTAATTTTTGTTCTGTTAGTTAGTAACTGAAATGTTGATTAAAAATTTAGAATTATATTAAAAACAGACGATTGAAATACAGTTTTTTACAATCACTTTGTTACTATTTTCAGAACCTTGATGTCATTTTTCACAACTCTAGACACAAAACTCACAACTAGGGATGGGACGGTATGAAAATTTCATATCACGATTATAGTGACCAAAGTTATCACGATTATCAATATTATCACGGTTTTGTTAAAATGAGATGGAAATGTTCAAAAAGAACTGATGCTCACCCTGAAAACATTTGAAAATCAACAAACAAAAAATACAATTAGCAGCTATATGCACTTTTTTAAGCATAAACATTATATTAACATTAACATTAACATGGAGCCCTGAGAGTGAGAGGTATAAGTTTTCCTAGTGCAGGTTTTAATGAACTCGTCATTAAACCCTATCATTAATAATGATAATAACACTTATGGATGTGTGTAATACGTGTATGACTGAATATTATTATTAGGCTATTAATAAATAATAAATCACTTTCTCTCTCTCTCTCACACACACACACACACACACGCGCGCGCGCGCGCGCACACACACACTTAAATGAACAAAATATGTTGGTTGGGTCAGGGTGACTAAACTACTGGAATACTTATAATGACTGTTGTAAATAGCAACGCACTACACAGCGCACATCCATGTCTCGGATCACCGTGGACACAATCTCTGGTTTCATTCAAATGTGTATGTCTTGCGTCTCAGTTTTGATTGTATTGAAAATTAAATCAGAGTAATTTAGTATTAATACTACTACAATATTGTTGTAGTGATCACATTTACTTTATGATTGATTTGGACACTGTAACTTGTATAATGGATTTATAAACCGGTAAGATTTAAAAACATTAAGTTAACCACAATTCAATATTTCATGTCCCTGAAATTATTTCTGTGGTAAAAAAAAATAAAAAATAAAACTGTAATAAGTTTACTATGAATGAATACAATACATTATCCCTTATGTCACCCTTAATAGTTTGAATATGTTCGTTCGTCTGGCTCAAATCCACTTGCTGTAAAACTTTTCTCTTCGCGGAAGCTTTGCAATAATTACAAGTGAGATAATGAAATAATTGATCTCCAATAAATTTGTCTAATTATTTGCCCAAGTTAGTTGTGGTATTAAACGTAAAAATTAACTCAGTGGGTGGTTGTCACGTAACGTTAGATGACTTAGCAGATTTGACGTGTTTCCCCCTTTTGCAGCGACTTTCCTCTTGCAAGATTTGCAGACAGGGTGCCCATCCTCGATTAAATTGCCCTTGGGACTCTTGTAATAGCCAAAATACGACCATACCTCCGATTTTGTCCTCTTTAATGGCTGAAAAATCTCCCGTGCGCTGTCACTGCCTTCCGCCATGTCTTCTCGCGCAAAAAAACAACATTGCATCTGCGCGCCTGCGTCAGACTGATTCTGGCTGGACAGGATTTACCGCGAGTTTTCAAAATCACGATAATCAAACACGGTTTTTATGATAATTAAATTTTAAACGATAATACTAACCGCCAGGACATTTTATCGTGGTTTATCTTGAAACCGGTAATCGTCCCATCCCTACTCACAACCAATGATCAAAATGCACATTTTTCAAAACTCTAACCCTTTTCTCAATTGCTTGGATACAATACACATAAAACTTAGATCATTTGTTCATTCAACAAAGATCACCTGTTCAATATGACACAACTTAACATTACAGTACTACTATTTCAAAAGGCAATTCACACATTACATTTCAAATGAGTGTCTATTCATTTCCTTACAATGATCTAACTATCAATTGATACAACTGCTCAAAATGATAAGTAACTGTTGCATTACTCTTAATGCATATGTTGTATGGAAACAGACACACAATCTTCCATGTTTACAGTAAATCATGAAAGTTTCAAGATAATGAGATTCATTGTCACCAATTAGCATGGAGCATGAACCAATTAGACTACAATATCCATGGATGTAGCCTAATATTTTATATTTTTGCTTTGATTCCAATAAACCTATGTTGTGATTGTACTTTAGTGTTTTGCATCAATATATTACACACTTTGTTCAATGATTCCACTATGTCTGTATTCTCTCTACTACTGCAGTACTTTTACAGAGATGTATTTACTGTACATGTAGACCATAATGAAACCTGTATCACCTATTTTGTTCTACAATATTTAATGATTGTACGAACAATGACACAGTGAAACTATCGGTTGCTTGTGTGTGGGTGATCTATAGTTATGTTTCAATGGTATTTCACAGTAAATTTGTTTTTTGAACCAATGATTGTGCAAGTGCAAGATTTCTTTAAAGATGTGAATGCGCAATGCAATGTTTTGAACATTAGACAGCCTGTGTTACAAGTGATAACCGTTTTGAGTTTTGTGTCTAGAGTTTTGAAAAATGACATCAATGTTCTGAAAATAGTAGCAAAGTGATTGTAAAAAACTGTAAATAATAAAATCTAAAAATGTATCTTTGTAACATTGTTCAGGTTTGATTCTAATCATAACATTATTGAAAACATTTTTCAGTACAAAAATGCTAAACTTTGACAAAAGTATTTTATTTTTGTTATAATTGTGATTTTATAATATTTAGGTATGAATCCAACTGAATCCAACTTGTGAAAAGATATATGTAGTTAGTCGAATAGCAAATAGTGGAGCTCTATAGCCATCTAGTGGTTAAAATTATTATTTTTTATTTTAAAACTGCATTTTCCAAAAAAATGGGCACAAATCATACATTAAACCATATAAAGTTATCCAGGTTATCCCCATGAATGAAAGTCAGAAATCTGGGTCTTTTATAAAGTGAATTTTACATAAAATGCTGTTTTTTTGTAAAAAGCCTATTTAAATAAATATTTATTTATTTATAGAAATTTTAAATATATCAAAATTACAGTCAAATTACATTTGTAAAAAAAAAAAAAAAAAAAAAAAATGATTCTGTTACAAAATTAAATGTTATTGTCTGGGGTCCCTGGAGACCCCAAAGATAACTAGTGTCGGCCCCAAATGAAGATAACACAAGGGTTAAGCCTTTATCCAGAGATAAATATAACACTTAAACAATAAATAACATAATGCTGTCAACATGAAATGTATAGAAATACTCATCAGTTCACTTTGTTAAAATACATCAGTTATGATTAGGGGATTGAATATACAGTTTGTTCAGAATAAAAATCAGTATTTCTATGGAAAGTCCCCATAAAACATGAAAACCCAGCTTGCTCCAACAGAGGCTGAAGCGTGTGGTTATCTATGAGTGTCGTAATATCCCTGTCTAGTGGACGTGTGGAAGCGGCGTGAGACTGAAGCACTGAAAGCCCTCGCACTGCTCATATGCTGAGAGAGAGATAAGACAGTAGAGCTGACCGATTCAGCTTTACAATACTGTGATCTCCATTCACACACACACACCATCTTCTTACAATTCCTCTATTAAACCTTTGACTAAATCACATCGCAACACTTTACATCTGTGTTGGCGCTGCCGCTGACCCAGAGAGAGTTGGCATGAAACAGCTTAAATAGAAGTAATGGGATAAAAGTTTAAAGTTCAGATATAAACACTGATCTAGCTTTTGATAGAAACAACTGAAGGCACTCTCTGTAATCTCAATGAGGTCTGAAAAATGAAATGCCTGATATCACAGCGCTGATAAGCACAGCTCCTCAAAACTCTCCACTGACTTTATCAAGCCCACGGCTTTTAGTTTTTGGGTGGTTTGTAAAACCCTCAACACAGAGGCTTTATCAATTTGCAGATATTCCTCTGTTTTCAAACTAAAATAAAAATCCCTACTAACTTCATCAAAATCGTGTGTATCAAATCGCCTATAAAATCCTGAGCTTCATTCTCTCTCTCTCGCACAGCTCTCTCTCTCATCAGTAGCCATAGCAGCTCCGGAGCTGGTTCTGATCCAGGGTCAGTTTACTCCAGAGGTGTTCAGCGCATGCGTCTCTATTGATGAGGCTCCAGTGGGCCTGACACTTATATCTATATAAAGCGCTGTTACAACAAGCTCATGTTCAGTTTATTATAATATATAGCTAATGCTCATCTCATAAACATGATTTAAAGATTTTAAAATGATTGCACAATCACCAAATAGGAGGCGATATGCACTATGTAAATCAGCATTTAACACAAGAAGAAAGTAGTCGTATGGCGCGCTTTTTCTCAGCGTCTGTTTCCATGGCGACTCGTGGATTCGTCTCTGTTGAGAAGGTCTGGTGTGTGAACCATGAAATTAAACAATAAAACCAAATAATGTGGTTTAATCAAGCAAGAGTTCAGGGTATGTTTGAGGGTAAGATAAGCTTGCTTTCTGGAACACACCCCAGGACACAGGCAGATCTCCAAACCAGGAATAGCAGAAAACAAGGACAACGCTCAGTAATGCCAGGAACTCTAGACAAGACTCTGCGCTGAGACAAACAACTGAACTGGGGAAATAGGCAGAGAGACTGAGGGATCATGAGTGCATATCATTTGTGCAATATCTCTTTTTTAAACAATGAATTAAACATATCAGCAAGTTTAACTGTTATTCTAAGAGATTATGGGAGGGAGAAAGATTATGTAAAACTGATCAAATGAAATACATTAAAAACATCTGTTTTTTTACCTAAATAAATGTATTAACATTTTAATTAAATACAAAATAAACATTAAAAAGTCTAAATATAAATGTTCATTTGTTTAAATGTTAATTATAAATGCATATATTTGAAAATAAATTTCTCACACAAATATCATAAAAACGGTTACGTTGTCATGATTCTGCCATCTTGTCTTTGATTTCACTGGTCTTGTGGCAGGATCATGGCAGACCCATGTTTCATGTGCAGCACATGGCCATTTGTTTGGGCCATGTGCTTGCGTTGTCTCGTCTCTTTACCCCGCCCCCTTGTTATCCTGATTTAGTCATTATTGCTTTATCTGTGTCACCTGTCATGTCATGATTAGTCTCCCTATTTTATCCCCTTGTGTTTCACTGTCTCTTGTCGGTTCATTGCCAAATGTTACTTGTGAGTACCCTGTGAAAGTCTTGTCTTTGAAAGTCATTGAAAGTCTAGTCATTGTTAGTTTCTCTTGAAGTGTTGTTTGTTTTCTAGTGTTTTGTCAGTGTCGTTGTCTAGTTAGTTACCGTAGTCCTGTCTTGTTTTGCCCCCTCTTGGGCTTAGTTTTCCCGGTTATTTGTAGTGATGGCCAAATGAAGCTTTTGTGAAGCACTGAACCATTTGAGCCAATTGGTTCGAAAATGGGTTCATTACTCGAAGCTTCAGTTGCAGCGACCTCTCCTGGCGAAAAGCAAGGCTGCAGTCAAATTAATCAGTGAGCAGTATTGGAGAAACTACTTTAGTTCTGAAGCATCTTTGCTAAGATCACCCTTGGATTTTTAACTATATTTCCTTTGAAAACTCTTTGATGCACATGCTAATGCTGAGCATAATGTTCTATTTACAAATAAAAATTTATAAATGTATGTTTTGTGTTATTTAGGAGAGAGTGCTGGGAAAATATGGCATAGGTTGGGTGTGCTTGTGTAACTATGGCAGGGGGTGATTTTTGGGATGGGGAACACTCAAAGATTTTTATTGAGGTACATTATTTTTTCAACAGTTTTTGGACTGAGTCGGTTTCTTTTTTTTGCTCACAACCTCTCCAGACTTGGAAAACACTCGCTCACAAGGAACAGATGATGCTGGCGAACATAATTTTTTTTTTTTCAAGATTAAACAGATGAGGGTACACATTTTGATGGTTTTGTACATTGTACAATTGTACATTGTTTAGAGTGGTTATAAAGACTAAAAGGCGCTCAAAACGGTTTCAACCTATCACCTGTCAGAATCGAGACGCGCCGTTCCAGTGAATCACCTGATTGGACCGCAAACCAGTCAGATGATTCATTCATGCAATGAAGCACTTGCTGCTTCGGACGTCATATGTCACATCATTTTTTTCGCACCAAAGCAAGCTTTGAAGCAGTGGTTCTCTAGGTTTGTAGTTCAGGGTTTCGAAGCACGTATCGAAGCTTCAGCGTCACACTGCCATCACTAGTTATTTGTTTAATAAATCGTGTTGCCTTGACTACTGTCTGCTATTGGGTTCATCCTTCCTCACCCTCATAACAGAATGAACCGACCAGAACCGAACCCAGCAGACATTACGTCCTCTTATGTCAGGCATAACCTTGATGATCTTAAGGATTGGTGGCACAGGACCATCGCTGACTCTAAGAGGGGCAAACTCCCGATTCCCTCCCAGGGAGAGTTATCATTGTGTGAGTATGCCCGGGTCGCCAACGAGAGGAGGTTTTTCCTGCCTGATCACCTCCTAAACCGCTACCTCATTGCGGGTCTCAACTCTCCTCCACCCCTGGCTGAACGGGAGAGCCTGGTTTGCCATTCGTTCGCTGATGTGGTGGATTGTTTATCGAGGAGGGAGTCCCGGGGGTCCATCTTGTCTTCACCACCAGTCAAGCTGCCAGTGATTCCGGAGGGTCGTGTCCTAGGCGTCGGTTTCCCAGGGGAATCAAGCTGGTTCCACTCCCGTGACGTCATCCGGACCCGAAGGTCTACTTGGCAAACGAGAGAGACGGCTGTCGTGGGAGTCGACTTCGGAGTCCTCTTCCACTGGGACTGCAGTCCCTGCTGTGCTTCCGCAACTGGTCACAAGCCCGGCTACGTCCTCTGCACCGCGACCCAGGAAGAAGAAGAGGAAGAAGGGAGCCTCTTGTCCTCCGTCTCTGTCTTCGCTCGCTGGAGCGGGCTCTGGGACGACGCTCGCTGGAGCGGGCTCTGGGACGTCGCTCGCTGGAGCGGGCTCTGGGACGGCGCTCGCTGGAGCGCCGTCCCAGAGCCCGCTCCAGCGAGCGCCGTCCCAGAGCCCGCTCCAGCGAGCGCCGTCCCAGAGCCCGCTCCAGCGAGCGCCGATCCCAAGTCAGCTGCTGTGAGAGCTGCGGACGATTAAGCTGCAGAAGCAGTCCTGCGATCGGTATCAGCTCGTCAAAGTATGCCTGTTGTCATTGCCGCTGAGGCTTTAGCTAATTATTTGTCAAGTCTTGTCAAAATCCTTGAACCTGTCTGTCCTGCCTTGTCCTCAACACCCGAGCCTGTCACGGTGAGCGCAGCACCCACGCATGTCTCCGTGAGCGCTGCACCTGGTCCTGTCCCTGTGAGCACAGCACTCGATCCGGTTCCTGAGAGCGCAGCCCCCACGCCTGCCACAGTGAGCGTCAGACCCACGCCTGGTCCTGTGAGCGCTGCTCCTGAGCCTGTCGCCGTGAGCGCTACACCCAGTCCTGCCCTGTCGCCTGCCATGTCCCCTGTCAGGAGTCCCGTTACCTTATCCTCTGTGTCCTCCATGTCTGAGCCTGTTGCTGCTCCCTCTAATGCAGTATCCCCATCTGTTTTCCCGGTCTCCCCCGTCTCCACTAGTCCCCGGACTGTTTCACCATTTGTTCCTGTCCCCACTGTCCCTGGACTTCCGTTTGTTTCCCCTGTCCTCACTAAGCCCCGGACTGTTTCTCCCAAGACCTCTACTCATGTGTCCCCGTCCAAGCCTGCCCGGAGTTCTCGTCCTCAGCCCTCCTCCCGTGGACCCAATACCCCCAGTCCTCCCATCCACCCTGGACCTCCCCCCATGAACTCTGTGTTTCCTCCACCTCCTTTGCCTTGTATGTTGTTTTTGATGTTTCACCCGAACCCTGTTATTGTTTATTCCTGTTTGCCATTGTTAGTGTTTTACATGTTTTGTTGGTTTTTATCTATGTCACAGTCTGTCTTGTCTTGTGTTTAGTTTCCCCTTGAGGAGCGTCTGGAAGCCGCTCCTTAAGGTGGGGGTTTTCTCATGATTCTGCCATCTTGTCTTTGATTTCACTGGTCTTGTGGCAGGATCATGGCAGACCCATGTTTCATGTGCAGCACATGGCCATTTGTTTGGGCCATGTGCTTGCGTTGTCTCGTCTCTTTACCCCGCCCCCTTGTTATCCTGATTTAGTCATTATTGCTTTATCTGTGTCACCTGTCATGTCATGATTAGTCTCCCTATTTTATCCCCTTGTGTTTCACTGTCTCTTGTCGGTTCATTGCCAAATGTTACTTGTGAGTACCCTGTGAAAGTCTTGTCTTTGAAAGTCATTGAAAGTCTAGTCATTGTTAGTTTCTCTTGAAGTGTTGTTTGTTTTCTAGTGTTTTGTCAGTGTCGTTGTCTAGTTAGTCACCGTAGTCCTGTCTTGTTTTGCCCCCTCGTGGGCTTTGTTTTCCCGGTTATTTGTTTAATAAATCGTGTTGCCTTGACTACTGTCTGCTATTGGGTTCATCCTTCCTCACCCTCATAACATACGTAGATCATTAATCAGGTCAGATAGGTGGAGGGTTTAAAAGCTGAAGTGTGACACTCATATTATTTGTTAAACCATTAAAGTATAATGTTTAAGTAAGAACTGTTATAATGTTTTAGCAGTGATGCTTGTTCTCAGTGTTACTTACACAGCGTATCTAGTTGCTGTAACCACAGGCATCAGCTTCTGGAGAACTTCATCTGCTGTGTTTTGGTGGACACTAATAGAAAAAAATAAAAAAATAAGTTAATTAATAATGCTAACAATAATAATAATAATTCATAAAATAAGTAAATAATACATTATACCTTCATAAATACCCTCAAATATGTTTTTAATTAAACACTGCTTTATAAAGGACGTGTGGAAAGTTGTTTTAGTGTCTATAACTGTAGAAGCCTCGTATTCAGCAACACAGATTTGTTTCTCTTTCTCTTGTCAATGTCGCTTGTCAAGGTCTATTAGTCTACATTTACACTACAACACTATTTGGACATATCAGATTTTGTCCTGTCAAATGCGTATATTTTCATGAATCAAGAAGTATTTTGTGTTAAACAAGTTGTTTTTGAAATGAGAAGTAAGCTAATTGTGATAGTCACATTAACTGGGGCAGCAGCACTGGCGCACACACACACACACACACAAGCATGCGCAGACACACAAGCACGCGTACACACACACACACGCACACACACACAAACACACAGACAGAAACACACACACATGTCTGGTCCACTATCTTTGTGGAGACTCTCCATAGGCGTAATGGTTTTTATACTGTACAAACTGTATATTCTGTCCCCTTACACTAACACACACACACACTAACCCTACCCCTAAACCTACCCATCACACACACACACACACACACACACACACACTAACCCTACCCCTAAACCTACCCATCACAGAAAACTTTCTGCATTTTTACATTTCCAAAAAACATCACTCATTAGGATTTATAAGCTGTTTACTCATGGGGACCAAAAAATGTCCCCACAAGGACAAGGATTTCAGATATTACCACCTTTGTGGGGACATTTGGTCACAATGTAATATAAACATGACCACACACACACAGACACTCAGACACACACAGACAGACAGACACACACACACACAGACACTCAGACACACACAGAAAGACAGACACACACACACACACAGACACACACACACACACACACACTAGTAGTGGGAAGTTTGGATCATTTTACTGACTCTGATCTTTGAATCTCGTTTAGCAAAATGAACGAAACTTTTTGTTGATTTCATAATTAACCCTCTCAGGATCAAATTAAGTTTTAGTAACAGGAAAAATCTGATATTTGGGGAAAATTATCATATGGGGTAGTACAATAGAATCCTGACTTTTTTTTTAGAGAGAACTTCACATGCAAGGCGTTCTGGGATGTTGCAGATTTGCAACATTGGCCCAGTGTGTTAATTAGAAACTGATGACTGAATATGATATGATGTTGCAGATTTGCAACATTGGCCCAGTGTGTGATTCTGGGATGTTGCAGATTTGCAACATTGGCCCAGTGTGTGATTCTGGGATGTTGCAGATTTGCAACATTGGCCCAGTGTGTGATTCTAGGATGTTGCAGATTTGCAACATTGGCCCAGTGTGGTTATTAGACACTGACGACTGAATATGATATGAACAATAACTTTTTATATACAACTTTTCAAACAATGTAACAAAGTGCTTTTTAGTGGCAGAACAACAACAAAAACCATATGGGGATCCAAATCCAATATCTCAAATCCTCATTGAGTAGGGCATGTTTCCAAGTCACTTTGTCATGTGGTACTTCAAGAAACAGTTTTTGTCTTTTGTAAAGCACAGAAGTACTTTGCACTTCAGGCAGGCCGTTTGCGTGTAGCCATTCTTGCACAGTCTGCATCGTCCACGTTTCTCAGCATGGATGGGGAAATGATCGCATCGGTCTAATCTGACATCAACCGATGGTGCAGAGATCCTCTGAAGTGGAGGTGGAGGTGGGGCAGCTTGATGGGACGTTGGATCATCTTCCAATGACGGTCGTCCTCTTTTCCTACTGTTCAAGTCAGCCTGTTTGCCAACCTTGATGAGGGCATCTGCAACTTGCACACGGAAGTCAAGAAGTGGCATATACTTCTTTTCCTGGTTCTGGGTGAGATGACGGCGATAGAGGAGCCAACCATTGACCAGTGATAGGTCAATCAAGTAGTACAAGATGCGCAGATACCAACGACGTGGGCGGATGTCAATGCGATAGAGAGCTGCAAACATGTCTGCTAAGTCTACTCCTCCCATGTTGTGGTTGTACACCTTGACAATGTGGGGTCTGTCCACTTCCACATATTCCTTCTTCTCTTTCGACCACCTTCTGCATCTCTCAACAGGTTCAGGGCCAATGAAGGATGATGCCAGCAACACTGCCTTGTTATCATACCACTTCACGATGGACATCCCGCTTGTCTTTTCGTATTTCACTTCATACGCACCACGCCCGGCCTTTGAGAGTTCCTTGTCACTCTTGAGGGTACATCCACGGAGACGGTTACGATTGATGGTAGCAACTGTTAGAATTCCCATTTTCTTCAGTTCCACAATGAGTTCAGGGGAAGTGAACCAGTTGTCGAAGAAGCACTTGTAGTTTAGTCCTTTTGGAACTTCTGATACGAGACGAAGCACAACTTCACCGGCAACACCAAGTCCACGCTCATTGGTCACGGTCCCTTTTCCAGTGTATACTTCAAAGTCATAGACTAGTCCAGTGACACCTGCACGAGTAAAGACCTTGATTCCCCATTTATGCGGCTTGTTCTTGATATATTGTTTCATTCCAAGCTTTCCTTTGAAGGGGATCATCTGCTCATCAATGGAGTGGTTTTCTTCTGGTTCAACCTTCAAACAGTTGGCACGGACTTTCTCAAGAACTGGACGCACCTTGAATAATGGATCGTATCCAGGCTCATCCTTTTGCTTCACATTGGTATTGTCGTTCATGTGGATGTATGTACGCAGATTATCAAATCGCTTACGTCCCATGACTGTTGCAATTGGGTCGTAGCGGGTTGCCGTCTGCCAGTACATGCGGTACGATGGCATACGTACTACAGTCATCAAGATGTGTAAACCAATGAATTGCTCTATTTCAGAAGGGGTTGTTTTCAGTTCTGAGCCATTCTTCATAACTGCATACAAGTTAGATTGGTGAGAAATATGTTCAAACACAGATTTGTCCATGAACTGATCAAAATACCACTTTGGACTTGGTATTTCGTCTGGGGGAGGTGAGAATGCAGGTCCTCGGAATGAAGGGTCTATGTCAGCTGCTGGGCGTTTCCTCTGCCTCCAAGAAAACTCTTTGTTGACTGGAGCTGGGCCTGGCTGAGGTTCATTGTCATCTGGGACCTCAGTGTCACTGTCTGCATGTATGTTATGAATTTCAACATCAAGGTGGTTGAGATTAGCTGATATATCATCATCAAAGCTGGAGTCAGACTCGTATGCTTCAGGAGATTCCTCAAAATCTGGATCAGCAATTTCATCGTCTGGAATGGATTCTGTGTCAGATAAAGTACCATCAGGAAGGCAAATGTACTCGATGACTTCCCTGGCTGAATAAATCTTTCGTCTGCCTGCCATAACAACCTGCAAATCCTGCATAGAAAGTATTCTGTAAGGTAGTTTGCCAAAAAAATGCTTTGACACAATGATCTGTACTAATAAAAGTGCCATGGAATTTAGGCTACATCAGTTTTCCTCACTGCACAGTCAAATGAACATGGTATTGTGCCATTGCTTTTGATCAAATCTGCCTCTGATTGTGTGTAAATTCACTCCAAATTATTAAATTTTCCATATGATATACCCTCAGTGACACTTTAAAGTAATACGTAAACACTGGTGATAGGAACATAACCCTAGTATAAACTGTTGCTCAAAATATAGGCAAACTAGTAGATAAAGCATGTGGTATCCAGTGGTACCTATCTGGCCAAACGTTGCAAATCTGCTACGTTGAAATAGAGCTGCACCAGGGGAAAAATCCAGAAGAGATCAAATCTACTAATTGGCATTTACTGTGTCTATATACACTTATGATTCTTCTTATGCAGTTTTAGTTTCAAATTAATGGAGGTTGATAGTGATACTTACACGAAATTGATGCCAAGAAAATCAGTTTCAGGGAACCCATGGAAACAGACATGTTGGAAGTGAGACTACACTGCCACCTGGTGAGCAAGTGGGAAACTGTTTGTTGCTAATGGACAACCAAGTCCAGCAGTGGTACTTCTGAGTAAAAAAAACTCATAAAATATGTATCTGGAGTAATAAGGTCGTTAATTTTTAACTGTTGCAAATTAGCAACGCCTGCCTTGAGAGGGTTAAAACATCATGTTAAATGGCCCAATATATTTAGTACTTACGAAAATGTTGATTACAATTGAAAAAATAACAATAAACTATGGGGTAATGCAGCCAAAGCCAAATGATAAGAAACGGAAACGTGTAATTGATTGATGAGTCGGGTCTTAAGTTCAGGCTATGGCGTTCTGTTAGTTCCCCTCGCCTCCTGATCCGAGACGCTCTTTCTTTTGCAACTTCAAATGCATCACGTCTGTTCGCGCCTCTCGTGTCTTCGGGTTCGGACTTCGAGACGTTACGTTAGTTCAGTCGACTCGTCAGTGTCTGATCGGGGCCGTGTGACACACACATGATATAGAGGTAGACGCTCTATTGGCCGCTGGGCGCCAGAAATGCGGCCGCCATCTTTAACCGCTCATACTCCTAGTTGCGTTGTGTAGCAGCAGTTAAGATGCCAGAGCACTGTGCAGGAGTGATGGCCATCTCAAAACACTGCTTCATGAAGCTTCCAAGCCTTTACAGATCGTGTGTTCTGAATCAATGGTTCGGAGCGCGTATCAAACTGCCAGAGTCACGTGATTTCAGGAAACGAGGCTTCATTACGTCACAACTGTTTCGGGACACTTTTGAATGTCAATGTTTCAGCGCTGATGATCTCTGTCAACCCATGATCATGAGGAGGCGCTGAGAACCACTGAACACGTGTCTGTGGGGTTTACATCATCTCTGATCAGTTTCATACATTTGTAGACTATTTAGTTAGACATTAGTATAATTAAAATGAATAATGGTAGTTCATAGTCTTTTTGGCCTGTTTAGCTGAGCCATTCATAGAACTAACAAAACAAACCCTGACAATTGATAAAAGAACATATATACACTTATATATAATCTTAATCATGTAATAATCTTATTGGATAATTAGATAATTGCATTTGAAAGATTTAACTTTCAATAAAACATTTGCAATAGATTTGTAAAAGGGTTTTTTATGCATGTTTGGCCCGGGTTATTGTTGCATTTACACTGTTCTGACCACTAGGGGTCACCGTGGAGACGGTGTCGGGGTGTTTCGAAGTGTTTCACGAAGCCTCGATCACTTTATGAAATAAATGTTTTTCTCCAAAACACGTTGGCCACAATTATTGGCACCCCTAGAATTTTTTACGAGTAAAATATAAGTATATTCCCATTAATGTTTACCTTTTTTAGCACACCAGGAGGACTGGGAACATGAAATTGTCCAGCCATGACTTCTGTTTCACAGGAGTTTAAATATGAGGAAACACAAAGGCCAAATTCCCTTAATCATCCATTACAATGAGTAAAACCAAAGAATATAGTTCTGGGGCCGTATTCACAAAGAATTTTAAGGCTAAAAGTAGCTCCTAACTGGCGAATTTAGGACCAACTCCTAAAAATAATGGGCGTGTCACTCCTAACTTTAGGACTCCTAATTTTTTTCACTAAGAGTAATTCACGAAGCATTTTAGCCCTAAAAGTAGCACCTAAGTCTGGGACAGCTTAAAAGAAGTCGAGAGGACTCCTAACTCACTAAGACCTATTCATAAAGCACACCAGCGCCTCTCGCAGTCGTCCGGGGTCCGCGACACAAGCGGGAATGCTGCATTGATCTGCGAACAAATCCTCTCCCACGTCTCACGCTTAGTTTTGCTTGATATCCCAGTGCCGAATTTCACTTTTATTATGTTTTTGGGCCAGCAGCAGTAACTGATCCTGCGTCCAGTTGGGCTTTCTTTTCCGTTTTGGCGAGTTCAATCCACCGTCATTCAACTATTATGGTGTGTTCACACCGAACGCGAATTTAATTATTTGCGCGAGTAGATTACATACAAAGTCAATGCAAAGACGCGAATAGACGCATCATTGGCGCCGGCCGTTGCGAATGACGCGAATTGGGCGACGCGTTTGCCGCGAATGTCTTCCACGCAAGTTGAAAAATTTGAACTCGAGCGAATGTTCAAGCGTCTAACTAAACGCGATAGACGCGTATTTGACCCTCTATTCGCGTTCGGTGTGAACACACCGTTACATTACTTCAATAGGAGCAACATTTCCTTGCTTTAAGTAGTCTATTTAGGCTAATATGATGTCAATTAACCAAGCAAGTGTTAATGCAAGTGTCGTTTTTCATTATTAGGCAAGTGGCGGTTTTCATTGGGGTATTAGGCTACCTTGATTTAATTGAATTGAATTCATGACTTTTCTCTCTCTCTCTGCTTTTTTAGAATTACACTTCACTGGGGCCTGCACAAACATGTCATTATATATGCATTTCGATGACATTACTATTAGGGATGTCCTGATCCGATCACGCGATCGGAAATCGGGCCCGATCACGTGGTTTCAGACTCGATCGGAATCGGACGTTACCTCCCGATCAGGACTCGGATATATGTAAATTAGGGGTGTAACGGTACATGTATTCGTAATTATTGAACTGTTTCGGTACGAGGCTTCCGGTTCGGTATGCATACAAACCGAACGATTCCTAGGACCATTTTTCCTGCAGACAAAATCCGCGCTGGCGCGATCACCACAACGTTGCGCAACATCAAATGGCAAATGTAATGAAAGCGGAACGAAACTGCGCTTCTCATTATATTGTGCTTAACGGACCATTTCAGTTCGGACCAGCAACATCTGTGCAGCGCGAGATCAAGCGACACTGTGCTAAGAGATCCAGTGAAGAAAACATTTGAATTCGCCACTGAAGTAATAACATCTCTGCGAGATCTAGTGAGAAGCATTCACATTTCTCCGTTATTAACCGTAGATCTCTATTAGATCAAACAGCGCTGACGTGGGAAGTCTGGGAACCAGGAGAAACATTGTGCCGTGAATGAACATGGATTTAATATTGCATTTCAAAACTCAAATAATATATATTTAAATGTTATTTTTAATGTGATTACCAAAACATTATTTGTTCATCCTTCAAAGATTACCCCCATTTATAAACCTGAAAGTTTCAAGATGTAGGAAAACTCAAACTTATTTAAAAATAGTTTTTCTTTTAATAAATAGGAAATTTCTCTGGCATTTCTTTCTTTTTGCTGTATCGTATCAAACCGAACCGCAAATTTTGTGAACTGTTACACCCCTAATGTAGGCCTATATATATATTCTCATTATTTTTTATACACTTTTAAAACATTTTTATTTTTTGTTTACATGCCTGCTGGGTATTTTAAGTTGAGGTGCTATTTGTTTTTATATTAGACTTTTTCTATATTTACTGTTGCACTAAAGTCCAAAAGTGAAGATTGTATGTTATTTATTACTTGATTGTTCAAGCTACCTCACAGAAGTGCTCTGTTTGTTAACAGAGTTGTTGAATGTTAAAATAAGGTGAATTAAATAAAAAATAAGGAACATCCTGGATCTGTTTTTTCTCTCTTCTTTATTCTTTTTTTATGTATTATATAAGTATCGGATCGGGACTCGGTATCGGTAGATACTCAAAATCAAATGACTCGGACTCGAGGGCAAAAAAACCTGATCGGGACATCCCTAATTACTATTATTATTTTGTGTAGGACATGATTTGTTGCGTCTGTGTTATGCTCCGCATGATGGCCCTGTCATCTAACAACCAATCACCGTGATCATTGCGAGGAAGCTCGTGCATGAGAATTGACGTCATCCATAGCAACGAAGACTCACTCTTAGTTTAGGAGTTGTAATTTTTCCTTACTAAGAGTAGGTCTGAAAGGCGTTGTGAATAACTTTTAAGAGAAAACTCCTAGCTAAAATATTTTAGTGCGATTTAGGAGTACTCCTAGTGGTAAGATAAAATTCTTTGTGAATACGGCCCCTGATGTGCATCAAAAGATTGTTGAGCATCACAAAATAGAAAGAGGCTGTAAGAAAATAGCTGAAGAATTGAAAGTCCCCATCTGGAGAGAGTCTGTATGCAGGAATGGTCTCTGATCTCAGGTCAGGTGTTCTCCAAACTCATCAGGCGTTATAGGAGCCACGATGGAGTAGTGCAGATGTTTGTCAGTGTTGGCGTGTGCACCTGTTCTGCTGTTCTGCACAATCTCATGTACAGATGTATGTGTAGGTTATTAGATTCTGCAAACAGCATCATTTCAACATTGACGAATCCGGCCCTGAGTTCAGTCAGGTTCTCCTCTAGTATGTGGAACCATTGGTGTTTTAGCCTATATGGAAACATGTCATATTGGGTTGTTGTTTTGTTTGTATTTGTCTGTTACTGTTTATGTTGTGTAACTGTTTGTGTTTGGACCATGTGTGTCCTTAATAAAGCTTTGACGATATAGGAGAAAACTCAGAGCTGTTATCTTGTCAAAAGGAGATTGCAAAAAGTATTTAATAAAAGGGTGCCAATAATTGTGGCCAACATGTTTTGGAGAAAAGTATTTGTTTCATAATGTGATTTCCCCCACACTTTCAATTCTTTAACTTCGATGAAAGATTAGATTTTGGGCAGTTTTTTGAATGAAAGATCAAAAGGATAAACAATGCAGATTTATGTTTTACAGCCAGTTTTGAAGAGCCGCTGTGAAGAGCTGAACGCCTCCAGGAACGCCATCAAGGACATTCACTGTTTTATCAAGTTTACTTTGGCCGTCCGCGTGACGTCATTATCATCATCAGGAGGATCCGCGGACGTCCACTTGCTGTTACTATTAAAACTTCATTTAGGAAAAATACTTTCTATTAAATATCTTTATATTAACTTGCTGTTTTATTACTGTAATACAGTGAACGACAGCCGTCTGTGTCTCCCAGTGTCTTACATTATTGTCAGTTTAGTGTTCAGTGATTCATTTACACAGAAACATAAGATAACATGTATGCCTTCATCTCCGAATACATTATCTGTGTCTTACATTTCATAATGAACTCAGATAAACTCAGTGCCGACTCGTTTCCATCAGTTCTTCTACATGAACTGGAATGTGTGCAAAGGATTGTGGGAGATTGAAGAACAGGAAGGACACACTTGATGCATCCTTCAAAATGATCTGAATTAAAGACACAAAATGAAGTCTGTTTTCAAAAGATCCTTCAAACTGAGACGGCCTTCAGAGGCGCTTGATGACGTGGCAGTCGAGATATGCAGCCTTACTAGGACACAGCCACGGTTTGAGAAACACCCGCAAATTATGATCAATATCCCAGAAATCAGTCTGAGCCCCGTGATTTAAACACCTCTGATCTCTGAGTTTCTCTTTGTTCATAATGTTTTAGACTGTAATGATTGCACTCAGTGTTACTTACCCATCATTTCTGGCTCCAATAAATCTCTTCAGGTCAAACCTCTGCAGTGTCTCCTCTGAGGACAACAACACAAACACTAAAGCTGACCACTGAGACGAGGAGAGTTTCACAGCACGTAATCCTCCATAGTGGCTCGTATGAGGTTCAGCTTCGTTCACTAGAGAAAGATCACCCAGTTCATTCAGACAGTGAAACAGATTGATGTATTTATCTGGAGAGGGATTCTCACTGATCTTCTCTTTAATATAGTAAACTGTTTCCTCATGGTTGTGAGAGCTGTTTGCTGTCTGTGTCTTTAGTTCTTGTAAGAGACTCTGATTAGACTTCACTGACAGACCCAGAAGGAAACGAAGGAAAAGGTCCAGATGCCCATTTCTACTGTGTAAAGCCTCATCCACAGCTCTCTGATGGAGATCAGATAGGGACACTTTGCCTCCATTAGTTGGTTTGGTAATCTGGTCAAACACATTGATGTTATTGTTGATAAAGGAGAGATGCACATATAGAGCTGCTAGATGTTCCTGAATGCTCAGATGAACAAAGCAGAAGACTTTCCCCTGACACAAGCCCAACTCCTCTCTGAAGATCTGAGTGCACAATCCTGAGTAAACTGATGCTTCTGCCACATCAATGCCACACTCGCTCAGGTCTTCCTCATAGAAGATCAGGTTGCCTTTCACAAGCTGCCGATACGCCAGTTCCCCCAGTTTGACAATCATGTCTTCATCTTTCACTTTCTTCTCATAGTCCTTCTCATGTTTGATGTTGGTCTGAATGAGCAGGAAGTGTGTGTACATCTGAGTGAGAGTCTTGGGAATCTCTCCTCTCTCTGCTCCACTGCACATCTCCTCTAGAACAGTGGCTGAGATCCAGCAGAACACTGGGATGTGGCACATAATAAAGAGGCTCCTTGAGGACTTCAGGTGTGAGATGATCCTGTGGGCCAGACTCTGATCACTGATTCTCTTCCTGAAGTATTCCTGCTTCTGTGTGTCACTGAAGCCTCGTACCTCTGTCACTCGATGGACACACTCAGAGGGGACGAGATCCGCTGCTGCTGGTCTGGAGGTGATCCAGATGAGAGACGAGGGAAGCAGATTCCCCACAATGAGGTTCGTCAGCAGCTCGTCCACTGAGGCGGATTCAGTCACATCACACAACCTCACATCGCTCTGAAAATCCAGACACAGACGACACTCATCCAGACCATCAAAGATGAACAGCACTTTATACTCATCACTGGATATGGCCATTTCTCTGCTTTCAGGGAAGAAGCGATGAAGAAGATCTGAGAGACTGAGTGTTTTGTCCTTCATCAAGTTGAGCTCTCTGAAAGCGAGTGGGAATATGAGCTGGACGTCCTGATTCTCTTTCCCTTCAGCCCAGTCCAGGATGAGCTTCTGCACAGAGACTGTTTTCCCAATGCCAGCGACTCCCTTTGTCAGCACAGTTCTGATGGGTTTGTCTTGTCCAGGTAAAGGTCTAAAGATGTCACTGCATTTGATCGGTGTGTCCTCTGTTTCTGCTCTCCTGGACTGTGTCTCAATCTGTCTCACCTCATGCTCATTATTGATCTCTCCACTTCCACTCTCTGTGATGTAGAGCTCTGTGTAGATCTCATTCAGGAGTGTTGGGTTTCCCTGCTTTGATATTCCCTCACACACACACTCACACTTCTGTCTCAGATTTGATCTCAATGTGTTGAGGACTTCAGCAGGTTTAGAGTCATGGCTGTAAGATTAAAATACCACATTATTACACAAGTCAGAGAAGTAAATAACCATAAATTACACAATATATTATTTGTTTGCTGTATTATAGGATACAGAACATCATTAGTTTTCTGAAATGTTTAAATCATTAATCATGTGTTTGAGTGATGTGTGATGTGGATTGAAACACCTAAAATTAAACAACAACAAAAGTCCTGCATTTTACCTGAAACCAGGACACATGCTTTCATTAAAGTCTTGTGGTTGAATCACAGGCTTGAACACAGTTTTGTTTTTAACTGGTCTGGATGGAAGATTTGACCTTAAATCAGAATGAAGAGGGTAAAGAATCAGACACACTGATATTGATGTAATTGTGTCATTAACTGAGTAACAGACCAACAGCTTTTACAGTGTGTGAATGTATTAACAATACAATACATAGAGCTTTACACAAGAGCACAATGATCATCATTAATAGACTGAAACTTACAGGATTTCAACTTAAAATTCATTGGTTCAAATCCAGATCATTAAACTGCTGTATATTAATAATAATTTCATTTAAAAAAATCAAATACTATAATCATAACTTTTATAGAATTATATTATATACCTGAGATCAGGCCGTGTGTCTCCACTCTTAAACTTCATTGGCGGATTCATAGAGCAGTCACTCTTCACAGACACACAGCTGGACTCTGGGTTTGAGCTCTTCTGCTGGACTGAACTGGTTTTCAAACTAAATAAAATAAAAAGCAGACAGACTTATAAATGTTGTGCACTTTTACAGGAATCTTCTGTCTTAGGAAACACCAGGGAGTGTTGTTACAAACTTTCTGAACAATCTGCTTAATTCTAATACTACATTATATAAATGTGGAAAAATTCTCAGCTTACATTTACTTGATGTCATTGCAAGTAATAAAATGACTGACTGATAAATGTTGCTTCTAATTCAAAAATGTCATACTATAAGCAACACTTTTATAGAAATGATAGGGGAGAGCGGGGCACAACCTAACACTTTTTTACTTTCTCAGCTTGAGTAAATACACTTGGGGTTCAGAGTATTTATTTTCCCCCATTAATTTCACACGTTTAGAACAATTATGTGGTTTTGTTTCATTAATTCAGTGTGTACTTTTTTCTTTATTTCCACTGAAAGAATGGAAGTGAAATGTGACAACATGTCCCATAGGTGAGGCACATCGTAACACGACCATATGACAGATTAAAATGTTAAAACTAAAATATTTTGTCAATAAAATACAATTCTTAATTTTTCATATAAAATAATAATGATTGCTGTATATTAATTATAATTTCATAAAATATCAAATACTATAAGCATACTGTAGAAGTGATATACCTGAGATCAGGCCGTGTGTCTCCACTCTTAAACGTTATTGGCGGCTCCATAGAGCGGTTCCTCTTCACAGACACACAGCTGGACTCTGGGTTTGAGCTCTTCTGCTGGACTGAACTGGAACACAGAACAGATTCAGTTTAATCCTCTACATTACTGTGTTCATTCTTTATGAGAGGAACCATATTAATATTAACATTAATCTTTCATTATTTCTTTTTTTTCATGCTAGGTTTAAAACAAAAACAGGCAAACTGATATTTTTCTGTGATGTGACACAATATTTAACAGTGTTTGTTGAAAGTACCTGCGTCCTGGAGAGAAATCTCCATCTCTGGATGCTTGTGAATCAGCCATGATGAAGATGCAGGAGAATCTGATGAGTTTGATCTCCTCCACTGACTCTGATGAAGAAACATTCATACACTACCCAGCAAACACGTAACGTTTTTACAACGTTTCACAACGTTGTTTTTTGGTTGCTATTAGGTAATGTTGCAGTGCAACGTTTTAAAAACGTTTAATAAACCACACCTACATATAAAAAAATAATGTAACCAAAATAAAACGTTTTAGAAACGTTGTGAAAATACCCAGCAAACACGTAACGTTTTTACAACATTTCACAACGTTGTTTTTTGGTTGCAATTAGGTAATGTTGCAGTGCAACGTTTTAAAAACGTTTAAGAAACCACACCTAAAAAATATAATAATAATGTACCAAAATAAAACGTTTTAGAAACGTTGTGAAAATACCAACCAGGTATGTTTTCTTTGGGTAGTCAAAAAACGTAAATATCACGTCTGTCTACTACGAAAACAAAACCCGACCAAAATGCAACTTTGGCGAGACGTTTTATTTAGGTGTTAAAATAACGTAGTCTGCACGTTGAAATAGGTTTTAAAAGAAACGTCACGTCAGTAGGCCTATAATACAACCATGCCAAATCTCCAATGGTAGGCTACGTTCTGTTTGTGTATAAAATATAATAACATTTTAAAATCAAAGCGATTCTTCATTGACCGAGTAGCCTAGACGAGACCGCTGTAGGCATGGATGATTATCAAGTATCAAAAGGACTTAGAGGTGATATGTGAATGCTTACTCTCCCAGCAAACATTTGGAGGTTTAATGACCGTTGAAAAGACGTCCGATCGGCACGTCCCGTCATGGTTGAAAAATAGTTCCAAAATGATTGAACGGACGTCTTCGACGTCTTCTGACCGTGAACTCCACGTTTCTTCTGCGCGTCCCTGGACGTCTAAATGCGTCGTCATTCGTGTGGGGTTCTTCGTTTTCCAGTCACACTCAGGACCTTCGCGGTCAAAAGTGAACGGACCCCTGAAATCAATGTTTATTTTTTTTCAGTAAAATCAATGAAATTCATTTTTGTTCAATAATATTTTTTCTCTCTTTTTTTTTTTGTGGTGTTTTGAGAGAATTTTATGAAAATAATTAATATTTAGGCAATAATTATGATCAATTTTTTCCCATTGAATATAATAGAAAATGTATATATATATATATTATTTTTATTATTTTTTAATTAATGCTGTATTTCAGGTTAAAGTGGATCCTTGGCCTATAGAAAACATTCTTTTAAATCACATTGGAGCCATCTGGTGGATGTAGTGAGCATAATTATCATGCAATATCATATTTTAACCACTAGATGGATTTACAGCCTCTATACACAAGTTTACGCGCCAAATCATGGGCGCCGCCATAACTCTACTTAAATGCACTTCATTTCCGCCGGAAGAGGTTTGCACACAGCGTCTGCCGGTGTACACAGCGACGGTTCCACGACTGGAGATGGCGTTACTATCCCCCACCCGAATTCAGTGCAGAACACTAACATGACGACGTGGCCCAGCATAACGTACAGCGAGATTTGCTCCTACTTCGTGCAATCCATGGCAATAGATGGAAAAGCAATTGGACAATCTGAAAGCCGTCGAGGCATATCAATATCTGCACAGCAACAAAGTCGGTTGTGTCATGTCATACACAGCTAGATAAAACAGACATAACGTGCAAATAACTATCAGTTTATGTCCGTGGTAATAGCAAATGTATCTGTGTGTTACTTTAATGTTTCTTTTAACATAATAACAACAATTGTGGCTAAATAAGTGTTTGCAGTTTATAGCTTAATCAGGGAAGACATTTACATGATTATAGGAAATAAAAGAAGCATGTTGTTGCGGATGGAATACGTGTTTGTATTTGGAAAACGGACTGTAACCTATAACATGACTTACTGCTGAGCTATAAATAAAGACATGATCTCTTTTGCAATTATCCTTATGACTCTGCATTGTTTTACCTGCTGTGTACCAACCAACCATTTTACCGGTTAAAATACCTTTAAATGTCGAAACTAACCCCTTAAAATGCAGTAGCCTATTCTACTTACAACAAAACGATTGAAGCCTCTACTTATTGCAATAAATAATGCAATCACTTTTCGCCACCGTGCCGGATCTCCGGCGTGCGGCCGTGAGAAAAATATTTTCCCGATTCATTTTTGTCCAGCTTTAACGTGTTAAAATATTTAATGCAAACGCAACATCTGTTCTTTCTGTCATCCTTTTGCTAGGGTTATGACCATTCTCTTATTCACGCAAATGCTTTAACCACTCATGCGCGACAAGACAAAAGAGAACGCGCTGTCAGTGAATGTCCTCCTGACGATCCGAACTATATCATAGGCTTCTTAGCTAGAGTGCAAAGTGTGTGTGTGTGTGTGTGTGTGTGAGCCATGATGATAATAATTAGGCGATCGAACTGTGTGTGAGAGAGAGGCGCGGGCGCGATACTGTGTGAGTGTGTTTGTGTGTAAACAATGGAGCGCATGGACCTCTTCGTAGCTGGTTTGCGGTCGTAGGACTCTCTATCTAACCACTCGTTCAGGTGCTTTCTCGAGTGTTTACAACCAACTATCACACACATCGTTCCCGAACCACCTTTCTTCATGTTGTAATTGTTATGTCACTGCGATATCAGCGCTTTGTCGGAGCTAGCTAGCAAAACAAACCCAGCCCGCCAGAACGGAAGTGGGTTGCATCGACGGGAGGAGTTTAGGATGTAGAGCGGAAACGGCTCATAAACTTGTGTATACAGAAAGGCTTGTGAATTCTAGTTGTTTTTGCACATGTTTGCCTATTTTTTTCAGGTTGTGGATTTTAATTTATAATAAGTGATTCTCAAAGACTATTTTTGTCAAGTTTTTTGTTTGTTTGTTTGTTTTATTTTATTTTAAATAAAATAAAAATTCTATTATTTTCGCATAGAAAATATGAAAATATTTCGACATGAAAATCACTATCCAAACTTAAATGGTTGTAAGTCAAGAATGCTTTGGAATATAGACCTATGGTTGGTCTTGTTTTAAAGAAGACATTTGCCAGATTATTGTAGAAGTGAAATAAATTATGAAAGTGAAACAGAAAAAAAGTTATGTAAGTTTGAGTTAATGAAAATGAACAATGTAAAAATTTAATTATTTATATTTTATCTATTAATAGAAAAAATCTATTGCATTGCATTGGATTGTGTCTACAAGACAACACATGATCCCTTAAAAACTCTCTTTGGATAATAGTGCTATTTTTCATGTAATTTATAGGCTCTTTATTAACTTATAAAAAATAATAGGCCTATAACCATTTTGATAAAGGATGTGATAAAAATATGAGAAATGGGCACAAATGGCTGTTCTTTTTGGGCATAGGGCTAGTAGAGCTGTAGCCTGTAGGCTGCACAATTTAAAATTCTCCATCTCATACATGATCGATCAGCACTATTTATCGTTCGTTTTAAAGGGATGAATGGCTGCACGCGATGAATTAAAGTGACAGCGCATGGTTCGTGGTTAAAATGAACATGAAAATATAATCTCACCATAAATGCATTAAATTAAATTAAACTATTTTTCACAGACATCTTTTTAATTTTAGCCGGGAGTAAAAGCAATTTACACTTACCAGAAGTAGGCCTATACTTTAGAAAAAATAACTAATGAATAACTAATGCGGTCAAAAGTTTTTATTTTATTTCTATTATTCTTGTGACCGCAGTATATTATGTGTGGGCATAGGCCATTGCACCTATGAACTAGTCATAGATCTCCAAAATCAGTTCTACATTCATAATGTAATATTAATTAGATTTGTATTAAAGTGCTGCACGATTTTAACGTGGTGGTAATCAATGGTCGTGCGCGTGAACTTTCGAGTCGCTCTCAAACACTGGAGCGGCCGCGGCGCAGAGTTGCCATGGAAACGGCGGGGGACCACTGCTACTGGCAGACAGCAAAACTCCCTCTCTCGCTGTTGTTTTCACTGCTTTCAGGTGAGATTAGTCTCTAAAAACACACGAATAATACACACAACTGTTTTTGACATTTCTCTTACTTGTAATTGACACGCTTCTGTTGAATATTTACTTTATAGACACGGTTTAGTGTCTTCGGGAAAAGTCCGTTAGCATCTCAACCGTTTTCAGAAGAGGTAGCTAACGTAAAGCTAACGTTAACGTTAACTCGGTTGAGCTTTTATATATGAAAGTTTGGGCTTTTAATCATCTCATATGTGTAATGTTATTTAACAAAAACGTAAACATAAACGTATGTAACGTTAACAGTTAATCGGTGTGATGTTCTTAACGTTACACGGAGCGAGAAAATTGGCTGAAACTAGCTCAATGGTAAACAAATATTGAAAAAAAAAAAAAAACATTTTTCTGTGATTTCAGTAGTAACAAAATAACCCATAACAGAGAGAAAGCTCCGCGACTTCAACATTTCTGAAGAAAGCTGCTGTCAGAGAAGTAAGTTAGCGCTAGGAAACACAGGTGAACCGAGGAAGCTCAATAAATAACCTCATATCCATTTTATCACAATGTTTCACCTATATCACCATGCATCTGTTATTTTCTGATTTTTTTTATTTCTCAAATTTACATTTTTTATTTGTTTAATTTATTTTAAGAAGGTTTTGATATTCAAACGTAAGTTACACTGTATGATCAATATTAAATGAATAAGTAAACCCAAAAACAAATTATGTTATCCTAATTAAGAAATTATTTTCTGTATATTCTTTTCATTCTTTCTCTTTTCTGCATTTCACCTCTGCTGTAGCTTCTTTCCTTTTAATTAACCTGGCATTGTATAATAATATTGTTGGCTCTGTGACAAATGGTTTGTTGTGTTCCTAGATCCTTCCATGCTGATGCCCTGCACCGTAGCAGAGTGGAGCTGATCATCATCTCTAAAGCACTATTGATCAACCATATGATTAAATATTACTAATTTGTATATAATTCTTTAAAAATGTCCATGTGTTTTATCAAATGATTTATCAAAATTGTTGTTTTGTTTCTTATAATAATAATAATAATATATATATATATATATATATATATATATATATATATATATATATATATATATATATATATATATATATATATATATATATTAGGGGTGGAACGGTACATGTATTCGTATTGAACCGAACCGAAACGGTACGGGCGTCACGGTTCGGTGCACGAATTTACACGGAGAATACATGGTATAAAAATAAATAATATTTAATAAATAATAAACATAATCTGTACCATCGGCTTAGCTCTGAACGCGCGTCCTATTCGCTTTGGACTAGCGTCGAACTAGACGCGAATTTGACGCTCTATTCGCGTTTGGTGTGACCGCAATGAACATATGTATCCAACTCCATTTCAAAACAGTCTGTGGGTCCCATCTTTTGGACATTCATCATATTGCATTGGTTTCCATTTCTTGTCCTCGGAGCACTAATCTTACACATTCTACATTGATTAAAAAAGAAAATCGAATGTGTTTTTAATGGTAGTATTATTTTACAGAAATCAATTATTTATAATTCAGATTAGAATAATGTTACATTGTTAATTAATAATGTTAATTAAAATTAAGGAAAACAAATATAGTGATCTGAAATATAGCAAATTAATTTTAAATTTAGGTACAATTACCAAACATATTGCAAGGTCTTTTTGTCTTTTTATTAATTTAATTAATAAACTAATTATATTAAACTATTGTCAGTGCACTACGAATAAACTGGTTCTATGACTTTATTAATAAAACTTATTTTAATAATACAATGCCTTCTGCATTTTTGTTTTGCTTTTCCCTCCACTGTACCGAAATCGTACCGAACCGTGATGTCTGAACCGAGTTATGAACCGAACCGTGACTGTGTACCGTTCCACCCCTAATATATATATATATATACACTATATACTGTAGCATTATTTATTCTAAAATTAGTAATATATCAATCATATTGTGTTATTAATCAATAAATTCTAAAGAATTTGCTTACCTTTTATGTTTTGTGTCCAGTGATTTCTCTATGTTTTTAACGGGTCCCAGAAAGAATTGTGTTAAAGATGAGTTTATAGCCCACTGGATCGATTACTCTTCACACTGGAATCTTGGAAGACGGACGTAGCAGCAGTTGCAGAACATAGTCTGCTGCTACAAACGCTTGTAGACTACATCCAAGGATGGAAACATCTCAGGTTTTGATTAACATGTTCTTTCCGTGAATTTCTCGAGTTTCGGGTGAACGTTGTTAAAACCAATAGGAAAAAAGTACCACATAAGGCAGAATATTGACGTTTTTAAAACGTCACAGGGGTGACGCATATCGTCGAAGCAACGTTAAAAAAATTTTTCAACCACGTTGTGAAAATACGTATTTATAACGTTAAGAAAATGTTTCAACCACGTTGTGAAAATACGTATTTATAACGTTAAGAAAATGTTTCAACCACGTTGTGAAAATACGTATTTATAACGTTAAAAAAATGTTTCAACCACGTTGTGAAAATACGTATTTATAACGTCTAAAAAACCCGACATCTGTCGTATTAAATACGTCGGATAAAAACGTTGTGACAACTTTTTCACGACGTGAAAAAAACGTTTTTGCAACGTTTTTGTGTTTGCTGGGTACATTAAATGATTAAACATTAATAATTTAGCTGAACATATGTGGAGTGTGTGAGTAAAAGGATCATGTGACTGTGTTAACTCAAGCTCATGTTCACACACATGCTGTTAAACTCCTGAAGAATCACAGACATCACCAAACACACAAAGAAACATTGAAGTGAAAGAAACCCTTAATTAAAGATTTCATATAAAACAAACAATCACTTAAAATGTCCTCCAGAGATTCATATTAATATGAGGAAGTCACACATGAACACTCACCTTGATAAAACTTTTACAAGATACAGGATCTCAAATCCTCCAGCTTTAACATTAAAAAGATTTGAAAGGAAATTCCTGCGTAACGTTTCTATTAAACACTTTGATGCTGTTTCTCCGTGTCGTATTGGTATTTTACCTGCTTAAAATGTCGACAGGTGAGCTCTAATAACTTACTTTCACTTTAGTTGAGTAGCTGTTAATGGAGGTACACTACCAACTAGTAACGGTTTTAATTAAAAATTCACAAAATGTATATAATGAGCGAGTACATCATGAATCCATCTTCCAGCCGGTGTTTTAGTCTTATCCTGAATCACTACGGTACGCCTATAATACGTGTTTATATTCGGACTATTTTAAACCGCTGCGGAGTAGCACAGTACCCGCGTGACTCGCCATAGAGAGAAGTAGATCCGGCTACAATGTTCTTCCGCAAGACAGCAGTTTGTTTATTAACCGCTGGAGCGCCAAAAGTAGTTTAATACCTTTAAAAAGATCTTTATTTGTGTTCCGAAGATAAACGAATGTCTTACGGGTTTGGAACGATATGTGGATGAACGATTAACGACAGAAATGTAATTATTTGGTGAACTAACCCTTTAAACCAGGTAACTTTCCTGAAGCACTTGAAGAGCTTTCCTGATGACATCATGGAGTAGATGACGTCACTGGAAGAACGTTTGATCAGGACTTTGAGAACCTTCAAGCTCAAGTTTTTTATTAAAACCTTTTTTTCTTGCTCTTTTTATTTGTTTGTTCATATTTCGTTTTTTCAGGGTTTTTTTTTTAATCCACTGTCTGCATTACACTCACACAGTATGTATTACTAAATGCACGTCCATTATTGTTTTTTTATTCATATTTTATCTGAGATATTTTGTTTTCTCAAAATCCCAACATTGAACAGGCAGTTAACAAATGACACTTACAGATAATGATGTTCAGTCTATGTTAAATATATAATGTTATAACCTAAAAGCCAAGTCATATTTAATTTCACTCATTCTCTTCACCTTGAAAGCAAATATGATCCATGTGTCCCAGTGCACTGAAATATTTCATGAAAGCACTTACTGTCTTGACGTTTGTTCTTGGTTAATATATCATGTTTTCTCCTTCACGGCACAGCCTGAAAAACACTTCCAGTTGAACTGAACTTTGTGTTGAGAAAAGAGTGTGTAGTCTAACAGGTTTTCCTGGATTCGGCACATGACCGACTCTGACTGGAGAGAGAGAATAAACCACAGAACAGCATCAGTCCCTGACAATCACATCAATCCTGCCGGAAATTATTATTCATGTTCTCAAATCAAGACATACATATACTGTGTAAAATACAGGATAAGATTGAGTGAGATCTCCTGGAGTAAGAGGATTTATTAATGCTTGAGGAAACGAACAAAATACCAAACAAACCTCAAAAAGACAAATATTAATACAATTCCAAGAAGTCCAAATAGCAGCAAACAGAATAAATAAACAACATAAACATAAAGAAAAGTAAAGAACAAAAAATAAATAAAATATTATCCTGAAACCCCCTTCAGAAGATGCCATAGTTTGGGCTTTTCTACGACACATGAGTGTATAAGATCTGGAGAAGATGTTCCTCTGTTAGGATGCAGCGGACAGGACACACACACACACACACACACACACACACACACACACACACACACACACACACACACACACACACACACACACACACACACACACACACACACACACACTCCAGTGAGAATCCTCTGCGTGATCAAGAACGTCCTCAACTAAACCCGTCTAGAGTTTTCTTACAAACACTTATCGCTTTACTTCAGAAGACATTGATCCTCTATTGGGGTCGTGTGGATTACTAGAGTTATTGCATTGTGTGTGTTTGATGCTCCAGCTTTTAGGAACACATGCGCTTGCATTATGTCTTCCAGAGATGATTTATTGTTTAAATCCGTCATTTGTGTTAATCTGAAGAAGGAAAGTCGTACACATCTCGGACGGCATGAGGGGAAAGATGAGTAAATGAGGACGTATTTCTGGGTGAACTGCATTTTCTTTTACTCCATAATACAGAATAGCAAGAGACATGATTTCTTATTAAGATTCATCAGTGGAAAGAAGAAGAAGAAGAAGACAAGAGGAAGAAGAAGAGGACAAGAGGAAGAAGAAGAAGAGGACAAGAGGAAGAGGAAGAAGATAAAGAAGAAGAAGAAGAAGAAGAGGGACAAGAGGAAGAAGCCAAGCAAGAAAAAAAAGAAGAAAAACGTGTTAATTCTGTCCAGACCAGCGGCGGCTCGTCAGGAGGCGAGAGGCACAGATACACACAACTTTATGTCTCAGAATGTGTATTTCTTGTGTGTAATTTGACGTCTGTAAGTGTAACCACTGCTCGCTTCTTCCAGAATGTGGAGAATCTGCGAAGCGCGAGTCTGAGGATCGAGAAGGAGAGGCAAATGCAGAGCCGGAGACTTGAGTCTCACAATCACAACTGAGTATTTCACTTTCAGCGATTAGGAGTGTGGAGAAAAGCAACATGGCAGAGGAGGCTATATGAACCAATCATCGACCAGACGTAAATCACTGATATTAGTTTCAACTGCTAGTAGAGATATTCAATATCTGGTCGAAAACAAATTTACTAAACTACCATTCAAACAACAGCTACACATGAAAAATAAAGGACCCATGTCTAAGCTGGACATAGACTACAGCTTCAGCTTCACTAAACGCCGAACACGCTCTTTTAACACGGACATTTAAAAGCACAGAAGGATGGATCTTTTGCTCAAGTGATAGACTAGGACTGAGTGAACTTATATTTAAAATCTCTTGATGTCTGTGTCGTTTTCTATAAATATTCAGGTATTTAAGTGATCAAAAAGCCATTTTAAAGTCTAAAAATCTGACCGCTAAAGTTTTGTGTGCCGAAGTCAATTGCGCTGGTGCAAGATAGAAATGCCTTTTTAATGAACTAATGAACCAAAAATGAATGTATTAGACATTTGTCACAGATCAGAATGACACAAACAGGTAACGTAAACAAGAGGTTTTATTTAAAGACACTCAGGAACAGATACGGCAGCCGAGTAGCTGGTTTGAAGATAGATATGAATATGATAATAGCGATGGTTTTGACAGAGTCTCTTATCTGATGCAGAGTGAAGATGACGAACTGGAAGGCAGACGGATGACAGGCTGAAGACAGAGCCGACCAAAGATGAACACTGGATATTCTCAGAAGACAGTTAAGGAACACAGCAGGGTTAATTCATTATAAATACAGAATACATACACTTATAAACTCATGAACTCTGTGGAAGTGTGCGTGTGTGTGAGCGAGTTGATGTGTGTGTCTGTGTGTGTGAGTGAGTGAGTGAGTGAGTGTGTGTGTGTGTGTGTGTGTGTGTGTTAGATAAGGAAATGAATGGAGACTGAATGTCCTTTGCAAGGATGTGTGTGTGTGTGTAAAGGCTTGTGTGTTCCAGTAATCCCAAGAGTGAATCGTTCTAGAGTTTTGTTATTCCAGTTTGACTTGCTTAAGGCTGAGGTTCCAGACTAAGTGCGATCCAAATGGGCATTAACTAAATACAATATTTTTTAAAGCATAATTACTTGATTTTGTCTTTCTTGATCCACACACACACACACACACACACACACACACCAACTCGCTCACACACACACACACACACACACACACACACACACACACACACACACACACACACACACACACACACACACACACTATATCAAACACATTCACACACACACACACACACACACTATATCAAACACATTTGAATGCTTTTATTTGGATCTGAAAGACATTACAAAGAAACAAGATCCAAATACTCTGGGAAGGGTCTTTGACAAGGTGACAGGTCTACAGTTCATGGCTAACATACTTGTACAAGTCTTTTCATTTATAATACTCGACACATCAAGGATAAACAAAACATCTCCGTCTCCATATCTGCATACTCCCTATGGCTGAAACACAGCAGAATTTTGCACGCCTTTTTGCCTCCTTTTTTTGCAGCCCTCCTAACTGCATCCCCCTGATCACACTCTTATGGACACGGCCTAAACTTCCAAATACCGGGATTATTCATTTACAATTGTATCCAAGTTGGTGAATGAGATCTACCAATGGTTGATATTTCAATAATTTGGAATAGTAACAAGTGTCCATATACAGGTCAAAACAGCAAGCCACTTCAAGGATACACACAGATTTCATACCCTCGTTTACAATTACGTCAGGAGTATTAGGAATGTTTTTAAAGTACTCACTGTCGGATGTGTTATGATGAAACCAGTTCATTTGTACAGAGCTATGCTTGTAAATCTTACTATCATGTCCACAGGTTACTTTATGCATGTCCTTTGCAACCAAATCACTAATCACACATTCACACTCACACTCTCACACACACACTATATCAAACACATTCACACACATTCACACTCACACTATATCAAACACATTCACACACACACTATATCAAACACATTAACACACATTCACACACGCACACACACACACTATATCAAACACACACACACACACACAATATCAAACACATTCTCACACACACACTATATCAAACACGTTCACACACGCACACATTCACACTATATCAAACACATTCTCACACACACACACTATATCAAACACGTTCACACACGCACACATTCACACTATATCAAACACACACACACACACACACTATATCAAACACATTCACACACACACACGCACACACACACGAAGTAGACAACATGGGAACAGTTTAGTGGTATACATTTATTTGTATTAACATTATTTTTTCTTTAGGCCATCCTTAAAAATATTCTTGTTTGCCGTAACCCGACCGACCCTGTCAAATTAGGACCGACCCAATTTTTTTTTTTTTTTTTTTTTTAGTCCGACCGACTTGCCGGTTGTAAACTTGCATTAAGACCGAACGATTTTTTTTTAACAACTAATACAAATGCAATAAAATAATATACATTTATTATAGTAAGTATTGTGAATATAAATTGCGTAGGCTACGTTCTTTCTTTTCAATAAAAACCCGTGGCGTCATCTATGATGATTATGTTTACACCATTGGTTTACGCATGTCACACTATGGCCTGTGCGTTCGCTTCGTTTCATTCACTGTCAATGGTTCGCGCTCGGTGATGATGGCTGCGGCGCGGCTGCTTGTGAAATACGTCTGTATGAGCCTACATTTAGTCGCTCATTATTCGCAATTCAAATAGGGAATCGATGTTAACGGCCTTTTCTCGGAGCGCATCCAGCTCGTCACGATAAGCCCACCGCGAACGCGCGTCACACGAGTAGCCCCAGAGTGCAGTCTGGACGATGGGGCGGGGCGACACTTTTGGGCGGGGCGACACGTGTCGCTCCGCCCACACCTGATTTTATTGGCCTATAATACAGCAATCTTATTGGCGTAGATGCTTAACGCATGAGCAGCATGCGCATTCCATTATGTACGAGTCTATGGTAGGAGTTTATGGATGATCTACGACGCTGTTTGGCCATAGCCTACTACAGAAATATTAAGTTATAACCATGGCGATTTCCGATTTCAGTAACGATCAATTGGATAATGTTTTGATGAATTTACGAATCAAGTTAGATGAAGTTCCTGTCAAAATGTATTCGTATAGCGCTCAATTCACATCGTTTCAAAGCAGCTTTACAAAAAGTAATATTGTAAGCTTTATAGGCTATAATATTGAGCAGTTTTAGGGCTAGGCGATATCACGAAATAGCCTATGTTGCTGATGATACACTGTTTGAGATTTAGCCTAGATACTATTGTATTTATTAATTTACCCTGGAGATAAAGTCAGTGCCACTTTTAGTGAGCAATGATCATGACGGCATGAAATTACTGGCATAGAAGGAGAGATCATTTCTATAGGCTGATTTAGGCTAGACAATATTTTTCCGCATTTCATGCAGGGCTCCGGAATTTTACATCATTCGTAAATGCTTCTTCGTTTTTCCATTAGGATCAGTGAATAAACACAAACTCGGGATTTTACACAAATGATGATAACTGTATTTCAGTAAAACATTGTATAAATCCAAAAGTGTGTTTTATTTTATTTTAAAGCAAAACCACGATGACAAATAAGAAAATGATAGGCTACCAAATAGCATACAAGCCCTGGCCATTGGGATTTGTGCGTAGGCTACAAAAGGAATAAAAACCGTGCACTGCTGAAATGTGAAAAAATATATATATTTATTTACTAAAACAGATTTATTATGTCGATCTAGGCTATAGCAAATATTATTATTTATGTGCTCAAGAGCGTATTTAAGCAATATGCCTACATGTTCATATCACTTCTCTGCTGGGTATTTTATTTATTTTATTATAGGCCTTATAATTGCACAGATTTACAGCAGTGTTTTTTTTTATGGTTGTGCAGCTAGCCTATATGTGAGTGTTAATATTTAAAACCATTTTTATCCCGTAGCCTATACTACGCAGATTAAAACATACACGTAATGCGGGTGTGGATAAATAAATTATAGGATTTTTATAATGTCGCAGTCACAGATAGGCTAGTTGTAGCTAGCCTACATGTTAACCAGTTGACACTTATTAGAAAACATGAATCTTTTAAAACTATAACATAGGGCTTTACAGAACCATATATAGGCCCTCATTTTATTAACAGGTAAACAACAATGAAACATGAGTTTGCCATTAAACATTTTATTTTGCACTTTGTAGCCTAAATAATGCATGCATTGGACAACATCTCGTTAAAAAATGAAACAAAAACGGTCGTGCTTTAAAAATTAAAATCAGCTGCTATTAGGCTACATTCTTATAGTGAATTATCATCCTTTGCGTAAAATCCCGAGTTTGTGCTGATCCACCGATCCTGATAGAAGTATAAAGAAGCCAAGTGAATGACGCGCTATAATGTAAAACATCTCACTGAAGTAGGCCTACAGGTGCTGTGTCACCAAGCGTTCGTTTTTAAACAATAACTTAATCAATTCTGTGTCTTAAGTACAATAAAACAGCAATATAGATCTTAACTAAAATTACCATGATAAACCGATAAGAAAGCCATACGATTAAAGTATTTAATAGTTCTTTAATACGGCCACATCATTCATAAAATCGTACTTAAAGGAATGCGCATGCTCAGACCTGAATCGTCTACACCAATAAGATTGCGGTATTATAAACCAATAAAATTGGGGGTGGGCGGAGCGACACGTGTCGCCCCGCCTAAAAGTGTCGCCCCGCCCCATCGTCCAGACTGCACTCTGGGGTACTACCGTCACACAGCAACTGCAGGCTCTGACAAACAAACACACATAAGTGTGGGAAGCCAAACACACCGAAAGGGGGACAAACGGCGCGGTGTGTTACAGAGTTCGCGCTGCGCTGACTTGTAATCTGCGTGGCTCAATGGACCGAGACGCGCGAGCGCGACAGACTCGACAGCGCAGGGAGAAGTGTTTGCTTGCGCCAGCCAATGGTCAGAGCGGCGGGAACTAATCTCACCAGCGCCGCGCTGACCAATAAAACAGCACATCCCATCCATACCGAAATGTACTAAATTGCACAAAAGAAAATCGACCATTCCATAATATGTCAGGACTACTTAATCGGCCTATAGTTTCCTACAATGCGCCTAGCTATTTGACCACACTGATTTCCGTTAATAATAGCAGATGTTTATGCGTCAAATCTCTCACTCTCTCCCTGCAACTTTTTGTTACCCTCCTTTCCTGCCCCTAGACCAGAAAGGGGGCTTGTAACAGTATGGGTCAAATGTAAACGAATGGTGTCAAACGCGCTGTTTTATTGGTCGGCGCGGCGCTGGTGAGATTAGTCACTTTAATTTATTTGTTTCCCTCTGAAAATCCACTTTCATTGAAATCTAGTGGCTCCTTTTTTTTTTTTTTTTTTGATTCTGCCTATTTTTTTCCAAATGAATGCAGCTGGAATTAATGCAATAAATGTTTTTTTTTTTTACAAAGATTTCAAATTGTTTGTGGTCTATAACCTGTATCAAAATGAGGTTCGCAATGGTGCGCCCGAAGGCATGGGGGTTGAAGACCCAGTCAGTGACGCCACGATATGCAAATTTGTTTAATTTCATACCGACCTAATCACCATGACCAAAATTATCCTTTTTTTTTTACATTGAATCTTGAAAAAAAAAAAATATAGACCTACCTACCGACCCTTTTTTTTTTTTTTTTTGCTGTTACTGCAAACCAAAATATTTTTAAGGATGGCCTTAAATAAAGATGTTATCTTACAGCAGTGTTGAATGTGTGGTCTATGCAGATTTATATATATATTTGATGTATCTGTTCTAAAACACAATACACAGGATCATGATGGCTGTAATGCGTCTGTAGAACTCCTGCTCTGACGTTTGCGTGTGCGCCGCTTATGAACACAGGATCTAGAAGAGTGTTTTTCTGTTGTCCCGGTGCCGATTAACTGTGTGTATCCTTTATCTTCAAACAAATTGAGAATAGGTTTGTTGCAATGAGAAAGCTGATCTTCATTGAAGTCGCCACAAATGATTAGAGGCCTGAAATCGATGATCTCCAGAGATGTCCAGAGGGCGTTCAGATGTGCCAGAAACTCTGCCAAATTATAACTTGGTGGTCTGTAGATTACTGCAAGAAGTGCTTGTTTGGGGGCTTCTATCTTCAAAACCAAATATTCCAAGTCAGTAACATTCTGCATGTACATCAGAGGACAAACCTGAAAGCTGTTCTTCACATATGTAGCGCCCCCTATGCTCTGAGTGTAACCCAAGCGACGCTCCGGATTCTTTAAATGTGTCTCTCGACTTGCAACTATGCAATAATGTTATTCTTTCCCTTTCTTTGAGATCTAATAATCTGTATCTACTAATGAATTGCAAGCAACACCATTCGGTAAGTATAAACAAATAATAACATTTAATCACACACAATAAAAGAAATATTAGACAAATGAAAACCCCTTGTATTGAGTCTTAATATACCAATAAACTTCAAATGTAAATCAACACTTGTCTTTTGTCACTTATTTTATCTTTCAGAAACTAAATAAACTCAATTCACTTTCACTTTCACTTTAAGCTAGACTAACTCACTTTAAATTATTCCAATAGAATGAAAAAATCGAATTTAGAAATAACCTTTTCAGTTACCTCACATAAATCCACAATAACACTTCTTAACACTCTTGTTATCTTTGAGAAAATTTAAACACTTTACCGTAACCCTTCAGTGATCACTCGTATATGCGTGCGCGCACTCACACACACACACAATGTAAACAGTCACCACCCAACCCCTCGTTGCAGGCCTGTACCGTTGCTAGAGTTCGTTGTGGCCTAGAAACAACAAATGGCCTCTTCACTCTATTGAGCAAATAACACAAAACCAGATCACCTGAATTCCTCCTTCAGCAAACGAAACTTCAGCAACTCTTCATCCACCGCGAGCACTTACGAACACACTGGCTTTACTTGACCCATCAGCTCACCATCTTCTTCCCCGACAGCAGTGAACGAAATCCAGAGCTCATCCGATCTAGACCCGCTCTGATCAAAGTCCAGCAAACCGGTGTCCTCTTCACACGGATACGATAATCAACGTGCAGTCCATTAATGTCCGTGATTCTACCGCATTTCCATACTAATGTATTTTTCACACTATGAAAATAAACACCTAGACGAACTCCTGTTTGGAGTAACTCTTTCACAAATGTTTCTGGTGTTTTAGAAAAATCCGAACTGAATAAATGCACGAATTAAACACTTATACAGCACTTAGATTACATTTCTTCCCCTCAGCTTTTCGAACACCCCCTTCTCTCTCCTCTGTCTCAGACTCTCCTCCTCTCATCCAATCCGAAACACCCTCTGACTAAAGAAGGCGGGATAAACCACACAACAGCCAATGAGAATAAAGCAATACAAGAATGCCAGGCAAAAGCACATTTTCCCCAAGTGCATTACAGACAAACTTTAATCCCCCTCATTATTCTTAAAGCAACACATCCCAGTTATAATCTTATTCAAGTGAAACCCTTTATATCACTTATAAATCCTATAAATGAACTTCTCTGAATGACTAAAACTATTGTTTAATCAATAATAATTTCCTTCTTACTCAGAACTAACTATTTTCTGTTATATTCTCAAAAATAAGATATTAATAACCCTATATGGAATATTAATAAACCACATGGGTTACACATATATGGCCACTCCACCACCATGCTTGTTTGCCAAATGTGCATAGTTTGTGTAGGATGCATGCCTGTTGCGTTTGTACATGGCGTATCCATCCAGATGTAGTTGTGACAAACTTGTTAAATTTAGAGAAAAAGTCAAAATAAAATGTTGAGAATAAACATTACATTTTGAGAATAAAGTCGCTGTGTTTCAAGAATAAAAAATAAAATGTTGAGAATAAACTAATAGAATTTTGAGAATAAAGTCGTGTTTTGAGAAAAAAAGTCTAAATAAAATTGAGAATAAACATAACATTTTCAGAATAAAGTTGTTTCGAAAAAAAACTTGTTAAATTTCGAGAAAAAAGTCAAATTAAAATGTTGAGAATAAACTCATTAAATTGCGAAAAATGTTGTTTTTCGAGAAAAAAAAAACTCGTTCAATTTCGAGGAAAAAAGTCAAATTAAAATGTTGACTTTTTTCACTTCATCAATAATCTGCCAAGTGTCATCTTTGAAAAGAGACCAAACTTATTGTCTCTGCTCTACAGCGTTGGAATTAGTTTTCACTGTTATGCCAGATGAAATCTCTAAATTATCAAAGTTGACAGAATGTGTTAAAGATATAAAATATTGGATGACCTACAATTTTCTTCTATTAAATTCAGATAAGACTGAGGAATTACTTGGATCAAAAATCTGTACACAAAATCTCTTAGAATATAATTAGCATTTAGAAGGATGTGACTTTATCGTCTACAGTTAAACACCCAAGCATTATATTAGACAGCAACTTTTGATCCGAAAATCATATTTCATATGTTCCAAAAACAGCCTTCTTCCACATCAGAAACATCGCTAAGCTCCAGAAAATGCTTCTGTTTCTGATGCAGAAAAGTTAGTTCATGCATTTATAACAAACTCGCACTTCTGTGAGTAAAGTTTACTATAAATCTGAAAGTCTTTTGGGGAGGGATCTGCATACCAACTTATCACAATCATTCAACTGTGAGAGAGAGAGAGAAAGTGTGTGTGTGTGTGTGTGTGTGTGAGAGAGAGAGAGAGAGAGAGAGAGAGAGAGAGAGAGAGAGAGAGAGAGAGAGAGAGAGTGTGTGTGTGTGTGTGTGTGTGTGTGTGTGTGTGTGTGTGTGAGTGAGTGAGTGAGTGAGAAAGAGAGAGAGAGCGAGAGAGACCTTTAAAATCTGCTTTATTTTACATTAAATATTCCAAAACACAAAGAAACAAACGCCTTAAAAAAACAAAAAATAAATAAAAATAAAATAAAAATAAAAATAAGTACAAATAATAATGGAAAATGTAACAACTCAACCTATCTTTTATAACACTCCAAAGCTGATCTGATAACCTTGGCCTTCATTGGGCTTACACATCACACCTTCTGTTCCCCACATCAAAAAAAGGTCTCAATATCATTTACCAATTCATAATAAGCAAACTCCAGCATCAAACGACCCTTTATAAAACCTTGTAACATCTGCACTGGATCTACTCCACTTAAATGAAGAGTCCTGTTTTTCCTGCTTAACCAGATTGCCATCTTTGCTTTACCAAAAATAAAACTCAATAATACTACTTTTTGTTTATTTGTAGCCCTATATTTTGGCCCATATATAAACAAACCATTAGTAAACAAAAAAGCTAACCTTTGGCAAACATTTTTTAACAACCAAAAAAGTTCACTTAGTCTTGAACATTCAACAAAAAGATGATGAACAGTTTGAGATTCCCCACAGAAACTACAGTCTACACTATGCAAAGGATCCAGATGTGCTTTGTACCTGTTTGTGGCTCTTGCCCGATGTACAATCCGCCACTGAAAATCCCCTAGTCTTTTTTCAATGGGCTTCTTGTACAGGGACCTCCAACTACCTTTCTGGAAGATCCTTGCTCAGCTTCTCCAATCCATTTGGACTCAATCACTTTGTCCAGAGCTCTTAGATTAAGAGCTTTAACACAAATCATGTACAGGGCTTTCTTGGAAAAAAGTTCAACATTTCCAGGTTCAGGTGTTCTACAAGTCAGTAGACTCCCTTCAGTCTGTTCCCAATCTCCCACTTCTGCAGACACACGCATTTCAGGGAATAATCCATCAAATTCCTCCAAATGTAACAACAACTGAAGACGCAAAAGATTCTTTATTTCTGCCAGCAGTCTTTGAAGAACTCGAAGAGACCGAATGTCTGTTTTAAGATGCAATTCTTCTGCTGTAATCCACTGGTTGTTAATCTTTAAATGGCCAATTTTACAAATGCCAGCTTTTATCAGATTATTACGTAGAGTGACTGAATTCAGTAGTTCAATAGACAACAGACCGTTAAAGAACAAAGGTTCTTCCATTGTCCAAACGTTAACTCTTTCCACACTTGTAAAGCTGAAGCATAAACAGACGTAAGTCCGTTAAGGTCCATGTTCTTCACGTTCATTAAGAACAGATGTCTGTCCAGACCCAGACGACCAACCCTCCTCAAGAGGGCACACGCCACTTCCATCCAGTTCTGGTCCTGATGGTGAAGAAACCTTTGGACAGTCTTTAGACGAAAAGCTGCATACCTGGATTTTAATTCAATTAGGCCTTGTCCTCCTTCATGAACTGGTAGGTACAGAACAGCTTCTTTCACCCAGTGCTTTCCAGTCAACAAGAACTCTCTGGAACTCTACAAAAAAGTCCATTGGTGGGTCCAGGACATTCAGCCTGTGCCACAGGGTAGACGCCACTAAACTGTGGATAACCAGCACTCTTCCCCTATACAATAGTCGAGGCAGCAACCAGTTCCATTTAGATAACCTAGCACATACTTTATCCTTTACATTCTCCCAATTATTGTTTTAAACTCTTCACTTCCTAAATAAATCCCTAGAAATTGAAATCCTATTTTCCCCCATTTTACATGTTCAGGAATAACTGGTAAGACCTCTGTTGAATGTTCAAGACACCACAAAGCTTCCGTTTTACTCCAATTTAACTTGGCAGATGATGCCTTTTCATATAAACAAAGACACTCCTTAACTGTATTTACATCTTTTTGATTCTTAACAAACACAGTGATATCGTCTGCATATGCTGTCAGCTTAATTTCATTATAGATACTGTTACCTACACATATACCAGACACATTTTTCCTAAATAAACACAATAAAGGTTCAACTGCTATTGCATACGACTGGCCAGACAACGGACAACCCTGTCTGATTCCCCTTTGCATTTGTATTGGTGGACTTAAACCTCCTCCAATTTGTACTAAACATGAAGCATTTGTGTACAAAGTCCTAATCCAGGAAAGAAACCCATCACCACAACCAAAAACTTTTAATATTTTAAATAAACACTCATGATCTACACGATCAAAAGCCTTCTCTTGGTCTAACGATAGAAGACCTAAATTGATACCATTTAAATGAAGTTCCTAAACGTAAGTTAGGGAGGAGCGAGCCCATCCAATCTTTCAATCAACAAACAGAGTATATAAGCAGCCGCTTACCTCTCCCGAGTATCAGCTGTTCCAGTATGCATTACTGCCGCAAGGAATAATGTCCGACATCCCGGAAATCCAGCTATTTCCTTCAGACGACGAACTGACAAGCCTTCCTGGGACACAGCCAGTCACACCCCGCGTGAGATCGAATCTTACGGATCATCTTCATGAGCGTTCTGATCGAGAAATCCAGCGCTCATATAAACCACGTTTCAAAAGGCAACGCTCTCCTCCATCTTCAAGATCGCCAGTTTTAACTGAGCCTCGTCCATCTTCTCTCCATTCTTCCGCTGCTAATACACCGATTCCACCCATTTCAAAATGTTCAGTCAACAGCCTACGTCAAGTCTTCTCCAGCTCCGGAATCCATTTCTCCTGCAGATCAGCAAAAGCTCAACTCTACGATCTTTTCATCAGTTCTTACAGTTCCAGCATTCCATCAAACACTTCAACACCTTATAAAAGCAAGACTCGCACCTCTTCTACCTCCGTTTCTCTCCCGGTTCGGCGTTCTGA
Source organism: Rhinichthys klamathensis goyatoka (assembly GCF_029890125.1). Classification (NCBI taxonomy): domain Eukaryota; kingdom Metazoa; phylum Chordata; class Actinopteri; order Cypriniformes; family Leuciscidae; genus Rhinichthys; species Rhinichthys klamathensis. The sequence continues at coordinate 522,699 of NW_026606968.1, forward strand.
ACCCACACAATCCCAACGCGCCAATCCAAAGGCCGCCGGCGCCGCCGCGGCTCACACCTTGTCCGCTGGTATTTCCACCCGGCCAGAAACAGCAGCCGCAAAAAACAGTTCCGCTTCTTCTCCAGCTCTCACAAACTTCATGCAGTCAGCCCCACTCCCCAGGCAAGAACCGAACTCACAAACACATTCCTCCGACTTCCCTCTGCTTCTCCAGTTCTCTCTAAACTTCTTTATAATAACCCTTGTGCCAGGTCACCCTCGCACACAGTTACATTTCTCTCACCCTCAAACCAACCTACTCAAAGAGCGGATCCTAGCGCGAGGTTGCCTTCGCTAGCCATCTTCCCTCTTTCCTTCCATTCCAATTCGCCTCACCCCTTTTTCCCCTTCTATCTTCCAATTGTCTCCTAATATTCTTTCCAGTTCACATCACAGCGTGAGGTTGCCTCAGCAAAGGATTCCTACACTTTTCTACACAAAACCTCCCCTTCCTCTCACTTCAGGCCATGCCAGCCATCTTGGACACCAGTAGTGTTCTTTCATCTTCGTCTTTTACTGGCGACTTGCAACCAAATGGAGCATTATCGCCACCTACTGTATCTTATTTACTGTTGCTTAAATCCTTAGGTTTAGTCCAGTTTGTTGTAGGTAAGATGATATGATTTTAAGCACCATCTTTCCGGATTTATTTGAGAAGATATTTGTAATGTTCATTTGTTTGATTCCTTCATGTTCCAGTCCATTCCTTAAATCCATTCTTTGATTTGAGTATTTAATACACTCAAACAGCACATGTTCCACAGTTTCCACCAGCAGTGTTGGGGAGTAACTGAATATATGTACCGGCGTTACGTATTCAGAATACAAATTATGAGTACGCCCATCTGTATTCCGTTACAGTTACAATTTAAATAGTTGGTATTTAGAATACAGTTACATTGTTGAAATCGATGGATTGCATTACGATACTTCTCTGTTTCACGAGTTTAGTCACTCTCTAAATAAATTAAGGCAACTCAGCATTTCCCAGAAGCCCCAATGTGAAAACGAAAAAATGCGCGGTTTGCGTGATCAGTCACAATGAGTCGGAAGAGGAGCAGCGGGAGCTAGAATAGAGATGTAGCCGGAACTACAACAGAGACAGGGCAAGAATGCGTTTCTATCTCGGAAATTCAAACAGTATTTCACATTAAAGAAAGAGAAGGGAGAACGAAATATAGCCTAACTGTGCAGTGCAACCTCTGCTTGCCAGCAACCAACCTCCTTTCAGCGTCCAAAGACTCCACCTCCAACCTATAGAAGCATCTTAAAGTAAGTTATTTTCAGGTTTAGTCGTCTGCTTTCTGTTTATGTAATCCGTATGAAATGCGCATTTCTCTCTGGCACATTCACTAGCATACTGCAAAGATCGCGAGTCAGCATCGTCAACTTCATCTTTGTAGGCGACAGTGACAGACAGAAAACACGTGTTTATTAATAAACAATTAAAATATATCTTTGCTATATTTGACATATTCATAATCAATACTTTTGCCGACTATTTGTGACAGCTTTTAGGTGCTTTATTGGCAGCGCCATCCCTACAACGCGTCACCACCGCATCAACATTCCGCATTCCTACACTTATAAAGTGCAGTTCAATGTGGAAGTAATCAAAGTATTCAGAATACGTTACTCAGATTGAGTAACTTAACGGAATACATTACAATTACATTTTGGGGCATGTATTCCGAAACGAAATACGTTTTGAAAGTATCCTTCCCAACACTGGACACCAGTCAGTAATGGGACCCTCCGATCAACATTCATTTACTTTTCTCAACACCAAAACTTGCTCCTCAGGTACAATCCGCTTGCTAGCCCATTCACTCTCAACAGCAGTCCATCTTCCAGCTCCTAACAATGCAATCGCCATGGAAACACTACCAGTCCCAGCCCATCTCCGTTCCCTAATTCTATCAGGTGCAACTATCGATCTTCCTTCTCTACTGACTTTCGTCTCTCTCAATGAATCCCACTGCTCGTTTGACTTAAATCGTTGATCTTACAAATTCTGTACAACCTTCAAAACGAGTTCTCACACTTTCAGAATTCTGCGTTGCTTTTGCCAGATACACAGAAGTAATATGCACTTTATTTCCAGCCAGACGCAAGGAATTAAATGACTACCTCTCTACCATAGCAGAGCTCAGTCTCTCTTTCGGAGGTAGTAATTTTTATACATACATAAGCTTTTTCCAGCTAAATGCGCCGCCCGCGTCACACACTGGAACCAGTGTCCTTACTGGGAGCCTTGGACCTCGAACTATATAACAGAGTCTTCTTAGGTGTTCAAAGCCCTTCTTGGGCCATCTGCAGGTCTATCATTCATTCTACTTCAGAATGTCCCCAAACCAACTCAGATCTTCCAACCCATCCAGCTCCTTTCCAAGAAAAATCCACTTCATATGTCCCTCAATCAAGGAATGACCGTAATCAGATTTTTACCTCAGTTCCAGGCAGACAAGTGTGCAACAGCTTTAATTCATCACGTTGCAACAGACAACGATGCCACTTCCTCCATGTCTGTAATTTCTGTGGCGGAGCTCACGCCCGTTCTATGTGCCCTGTGCGCCGCTCCTCAGCTAACTTTAACCGTCGACATTCTTAGCGTCTACGGCCTGCCTAACCACTCTCCGCTCAGGTCTTGTTCTCCTAACAAAGCAAGAGCCCCAGACGCCATGTTCAATTTGGCTTTCTTCCGATCACCAAATCAAAATGCTAGGTCGATGGTCGTCCCTCGCCTTCGAAACATACATTCGTTCAGATCTGCAAAACATTAGACAAGCACAGCAAACACTAGCATCCCTCTAAGTCTGGACCGCTTCTCCCTACTATTTTGCATCTCCCCGCTTACCTAGCCCCGCAGGGCGCGTATTCATCTGGATGCAGTGAGAGCTCTCCCTTTTCAGATGTGCGTGACCTACCACTCCTGGAGTGGGGTCTCCCATCTGAATTGCCGTGTGGGCTCTTCCGTTCAGATGCATCATAGGCTCTCCCGTTCGACTTGCTGTGTGGGCTCTCCCGTTTTGATCGCCGAGTGAACTCCCTATTTATACATATGGGGGGGCTCTCTCCTTCGAAACGCAGCGGGAGCTCTCCCGGTCGAATCGCAGTGTGAGCTTTCCGTTCGGGCGCCGTGGGGGCTCTCCCTTTCCGAATCGCTGTGTGATCCTTCATGTTTTCAACCATGGAGGCTCTCCCGTTCGGATCGCAGTGTGGGCCCTCCTATCCGAAAAAAATCAGGACTGGAGGTACCAAGGATCGTACGTCCCTCGAACGCGACGGGCCATTATGTCTTTATGTGATCTCCGCCCCCTGCGTCAGAAGGATGGTAGTTCTGCATTTCCTATGTATACCGTAGGCTCCCTCTTGCTGCGTAGGGAGTTTCGCTTCAGATACTGGTGGCCCGTTTGCCTTTAGGGACGAGGACCTTCTTCCCCGTTTGTGACATCTGGAAGCCCCATGTTCTCTAACTCCATGGAGCTCCATGTCATGGATGTGGCAGGGCTTTCTCCAACCTCGTACTCAAACCTCCAGTCCCAAGATACTCCCGCAGGAGTAATTTCTGAAAGTCACTGCCGCAGCAGTGCAGCGGTGAGATGTACCCCAGTCAAATTTCCACAAGCCCATGTCGTTTCACTCCACAACGAACGCAGGCACACTCTTTAAAACACAGCTCCCGCCGGAGCTCCACTCATAGCCCCACATGGTGGGCATTATAGGGAGACGCAGGTCCAGCCAGGAGCCCCATTAAACATATCACTGCCGCAGCAGCGTCCATCCATGCTCCATACAGCTTTAAATTTCCACTCTTTTTGGGGGGTAACATACTTTAAGCTCTTAGGCATCCTGTATTTGATCACGTTATTCTAACTTGCTGTCCCAAATATTTATTCAACACTTTTGGGGGGTATATCAGAGCTCGAGTTGAAGCTGCTTCATCGAGCCCCTCTCCAGCGGACAGCAAGCCAAATAAGTTTAACCTAATATCTTAAAGATTTTATGGGCAAACGAACTCGTTAAATGAAGTTCCTAAACGTAAGTTAGGGAGGAGCGAGCCCATCCAATCTTTCAATCAACAAACAGAGTATATAAGCAGCCGCTTACCTCTCCCGAGTATCAGCTGTTCCAGTATCCCTCCACCTCCCCAAACTCCACCTTCATCTTAGGTACCTTGCCCTTTAATTAACAGGTCCTACATTTAGCCACTGGGGGGTATATCAGAGCTCGAGTTGAAGCTGCTTCATCGAGCCCCTCTCCAGCGGACAGCAAGCCAAATAAGTTTAACCTAATATCTTAAAGATTTTATGGGCAAACGAACTCGTTAATTTACAATAATCTAGTAAATCTCTCACTAGATAGATGTTATAGTAAATAGATCTATTTGTAATACAGTATGATTGATCTTTATGAATGATATCACCCAAAACACACTCTATTAACCAAACCTTTCGCCAGAATGTTATAGTCAGTAGTGAGAATGGAAACGGGTCTCCAGTTCTTCATGAGACTTATGTCTCCTTTTCTGGGAATAAGAACAAGGACAGCCCTCGGACAGCTCCTGGAAGATTCTGCTCCTCATAGCATTTCTGTACAACTTCATAAAAGTCTTTACCTATGATTCCCCACATGGCTTTATAGAAATCCCCCGGCAGACCATCAGTACCTGGTGCACGACCAGGCTTCAACTGCTGTACAGCTTCAGTCCATTCTTGAAAAGAAAAAACACTGTCCAAACTTGCACGTTGTTTTCCATTAAGAGTCGGAAGTTGCTCAAACAAGTCCGATGTCCTCTGCGAATCACACTTTTCAGCTCTAAAAGATTCTGAATAAAAGTCCACAGCAATTTTCCTCATGTTTTTTAGGTCAGATGTTTTAGACCCATCTGGGAATGTCAGACAATGCATTACACTCTGCTTTTTTGAGACTTTTTCCAGATTAAAAAAACATGTAGTTGGAGCCTCCATATCATGGACTGACAGAAACCGTGCCCTTATAAGTGCTCCCTTAGCTTGCCCTTGCAGTGGAGAGTTCAGTGCATTCTTCCTCTCACAGAAGTTCTCCATCACAGTGTTTGAGTGCAGCACCATATTAGATGGCATCTTTACTATTTACTTTTCTAATTAATGAATTTTTTCCTTAATCTGTGTTGTAGAGAACGAAGAAAACTGTTGACAAAAAATTCTAATTTGTGTTTTTCCCAATTCCCACCACTGAACTAGGTTTTCATATTCACCTTTCTGTGAAACCCAAGACCCCCAAAAGTATTTAAATCTTTCAATGAAATCTTTCTCCTGTAACAAACGTACATTCAATTTCCACTTTTGCACTGAGTCTGTGACAAAGACAAATTGCAAGTAACAAAATGATGGTCCGAAAAACAACACGGCACAATGTTCGCAGACACAATCCTGTTATTAGCTTTTTTACAAACATAAAATCTATCTAATCTAGCTGCACTTATTCTCTCTTGTGAAATTTTTATCCAAGTGTATTGTTTAACTTTCCTCTCTCTCCACACATCCAACAAATCATTTTGACAAATATTTTTTTTTTAGAAAGGCAGGCGATTCAAAATCTGGTTCAGTATTATTCCTATCCAAAGTAAAATCAACTGTATTCCATTCCAGTCACCTCCTAATATTAGAAAATCATCTGCATTCACATTTTTCAAATATTCACTCAGTTTTTTAAATAGAATTATTCTATCTGCACTTCTGTTTGGAGCATAAATATGAACAAATATGAAATTATATTCATCAATTTTTGTTTTTACAACAAGAAGGCGACCTTTTTCTAATTCTACTTTTGACACTATATCAACATTGAGGTAAGGGTAAAAAAGTATGGCTACCCCAGCACTTAAACTTGTTCCATGACTTAAAGAGTAACTGCCCTCCCAACACAATCCCCAATCTGTCTCATTGCTCTCGTCACTGTGAGTTTCTTGTAAAAATGTTACATGCGATTCTTTGAGCTTAAGGAACTCAGTTAATAAGCCTTGTTTCTCTCTATTCCTCGCACCATTAATGTTTAAAGTACTAACTCTTAAGGTTTGCATGTTAAAAGAGGGGAGAAGAAACAGGAATGAAAAAAGACAGAGAGAGAAATATATAAGACCAGCACCCATAACCATGTGAAAAAACTTCAGAACATCCACCTTCTGTCCTTTTGTTTGATCCAGAAAGTCATTAAACTCTTCCACAGAATACACACATCTCCAGATGACTGACTCAACTCAAACTCAGAAACTTCTGAACAACTGTCACTATCACATCTTGATTCATCAACACACACGTTATCATCAGTCTCAACACACTGCAAACCGCTTCCACTTGCCTTTTCAGCTTCCATATCAATGCCACATATAACACTCTGATCAGCTCCTTCTGAAACACCAGCACTTTCGGAAAAGAAGAGCCATCACCTCTGCTCTTGACATTGACTCCTGGTCTGACTCAGCCTGTCCTTCTGAAAGCTGTGTGTTCTCAGGGGAAGGAGGACAGTTAGTTGAACTTTTATCCTGAATCTCTTCCATTTGTTTTTCAATTTGTACTTTTTTTATTTTTCGGTTGTGCATACGTTTCTTTCACCAGCGTGTGTCTTTTTTCGATTTTATCACTCGTTTTTCCGCGATCCGACTGATTTCTCATTTCATAGTTTTCAGTCTCTGCACTTTTCTCCTCGTTTTGTTTTCTATGAGGACAAAACTATTTCTGGTGGCCTAATAGTCTCCACATTCAAAACATCACATACTTTCCGTTGTAGCGAAGATCATACAATCACTCAAACAACATTATTAACAGCAGCAAGACTTATTCTCCAGTATCAGTTTCACAAAGCATTATACACAACCGAATAATCCTAGAATAGTGTGTGTGTGTGTGTGTGTGAGAGAAAGAGAGAGAGAGAGTGTGTGTGTGTAAGTGTGTGTGTGTGTGTGTGTATGTGTGAGTTTGTGTGTGTGTGACAGTGTGTATGTGTTTGTGTGTGTGTGTGTGTGTGTGTGAGTGTGTGTGTGTGTGTGTGTGTGTGTGTGTGTGTGTGTGTGTGTGTGTGTGTGTGTGTGTGTGTGTGTGTGTGTGTGTGTGTGTGTGTGTGAGAGTAAGTGAGTATGTGTGTTTGTGTGTGTGTGTGTGTGAGAGAGAGAGAGAGTATGTGTGAGAGAGAGAGTTGTGTGTGTGTGTGTGTGAGTTGTTGTGTTAGGATGGCTATTTATCGATATCTTATGCTGAAGTAAACCAGGTCAGACAAACGTGATGATAACCTTTTTTATTCTTCTTCCAATTCCGCACGTTCTCTACACTTTGCTATGCCCTGGTGTGCACTGTGCAACTCCTCCAGGATATCAGTCTGTAGTGATGTTGGGATCACCAGTCGACAGCCTTTTAACGGCAGTCCATTTTCTATGGTTAACTCCCAGCACATTGAAGCGCTGCTGCACATGGTTTCCACTGTGTTTCTAGAGTCCTCTAGAGAGCACTTTTTCACCAGCTGTAAAACTGGATCAGCTTCCTGATGTTGCTGAACTTCACGAAGTCTCTTTTCAGTTGCAGGAAAGCTTGTGACAATAAAGTTCACGTACAGGTTCATCTCTTCTTCATTTTGTTGTCCGTCATGTTCTCCTTCTTGTCCAGGTGCTCTGGAGAGGACATCGGCACTCGCAATATTTTTTTCCTGGAACGTTTGAAATAGTGTAAGTGAATTTCATGAGTCTCATCCGCAATCTTTGTACACGTGGTGGTAGTTCGTCTAGGTTCTTTGAACTCGAGAGGGGTGCCAATGGTGTGTGGTCTGTTTCTACATGAAAGGAAAGACCTACGGGAAAGTCTGAGAAGCGCTCACAAGCCCAGGCGACAGCTAAGGCCTCTTTTCAATGTGCGCATATCTCCTCTCCATGTTTGTGAGTGCTCTTGATGCGTAGGCTACAGGTTTAAGCTGCTCACCTTGCATCTGTAGCAATGCAGCTCCTAGCCCGTATGATGATGCATCAGCTGAAACAACTGTGGTGGTTTTTGGATTGTAAAGAGCCAGCCCCGGCGGTGTGCTTAGATCTCTTCTAATGTCCTCAAAAGCTCTCTGTTGTTGCTCTCCCCATGCCCACATATTCTGTTCCTGCAGTAGATCTCTCAAAGGCTGCGTTTTCTCAGCTAGGTTTGGTAAAAACTTCCCTAGGTGATTTATCATGCACTTCATCTCCGCACTTCACTTACATGTGTTGGCTCGCTCATTTGTGTGACTGCACGCAACTTTCAGGATCTGCATGAACTCCTGACTCATCCAGTTTCTGCCCAAGGAACTTCACACTCTTCTTAGAGAATTCACATTTATCATTGAGAGTCACTCCTTCCTTTTGCAGTTTTTGCAGCACAGCAAAGAGACGTTGATCATGTTCTGTCTGGGACGCTCCGAACACTAATATATCGTCCATGCGGCACAAGACCCCTTCTAGACCCTCCAGCATTTGCGACATCCTTTTCTGGAAATGTTCTGGAGCCGACGATATCCCAAAACACAGTCGGTTGAAGCAGAACCTTTATTTTTCGTGCTGAGTTTAGCTGTGCACCTTCCCTTGACCTGCAGTGAATCTTGACCTGGTCCCAGCAGTATCTCTGAGGTTTTCTGCAGTTTACCAAAGTTTTCCTCCTCAAACAGTTCTTCAGAAACCACCGTGACATCTGCTCCCGTGTCCACTTTGAACAACACCTCAGAATTATTCACTTTTAGTTTTATCATCATTCTGCTCTGTACTAACAGCACCTAAGAATGCTCTGCCACTCTCTTGTTCATCGCGAGTCGTGTTTACTTCACTTATCCCTCTGGACCTGCAAACTTTCACATAATGACCCTTTTTCTTACAAAGGTTGCAGTGTGCTTGTCTTGCTGGGCATTGAAATCTGCTGTGAGTTTTTCCACACCACTCACATGAGATGGGCTTTTCTGGCACTGTTTGCTTCTCTGCATCCTAGCAGGCTTCCTCCGCATCATACCTCGGCCTTTATTGTAAGGTCGTTGCTGTGCATGAACAATGCCAACATTTGTTGCTATGTCATTTTTGAAATGGGCTTTCAGCTTGCTGTTTCTTCACCAGCTCACTTTGGCGTACACGTGTGCCAGCCTTCTCTAGAGGGAGTTCAGAATCCATCTGAAGTTGCTCTGACCATCTTTTATCTCTCAGTCCAACCACTAATCTGTCCCGAATCATTTCACTATATAATTCTCCATCCGCAATGCTCAGCTAGGCAATGCTAAGCTCCTGTTTCTTGCTGCCTCATATTAAACTTGAACATTTCTTCGCTCTACAGAGTGTTGATCAGTCGCTCCATGACAGTGTTGTTCTCACTGAGCTGTTCTGGAGTGAACGCAGGGATGTAAGGATGTCCTCTGCCGCATCGCCCATCGTATACACGAGTGCATTCACTTGGTTCTCTTCTGCTTGTAACTCAAGTCCAGATGCAACTCTAAATCTTTCAAACCTTTTACTCCACTTTGGCCACTCTTCTGGTTCTGAAAAGTCGAACTTTTGTGGTGGCAGTACCTGAAACCGCTCCATTTTCCCTCACGCAGCTCTCTCCTCTGCACGTGTCGAACGATCTTTGGTCTGTGAAATTTCACATCCACTAGCGTGAATTCTTCATATCACTCTTGGCAAAAGGGCTCTCTCTGTCCTCCTATGCCGTTCTTGTGCAATCTTCTGACACCATGTTGTGTTAGGATGGCTATTTATGAGAGTGAGAGTGTGTGTGTGTGTGTGTGTGTGTGTGTGTGTGTGTGTGTGTGTGTGTGTGTGTGTGTGTGAGAGAGAGAGAGTTGTTGTGTTAGGATGGCTATTTATGAGAGTGAGTGAGTGAATGTGTGTGTGTGTGTGTGTGAGAGAGAGAGAGAGAGAGTTGTTGTGTTAGGATGGCTATTTATGAGAGAGTGTGTGTGTGTGTGTGTGTGTGTGTGTGTGTGTGTGAGAGAGTTGTTGTGTTAGGATGGCTATTTATGAGAGTGAGTGAGTGAATGTGTGTGTGTGTGTGTGTGAGAGAGAGAGAGTTGTTGTGTTAGGATGGCTATTTATGAGAGAGAGAGAGAGAGAGAGAGAGAGAGAGTGTGTGTGTGTGTGTGTGTGTGTGTGTGTGTGAGAGAGAGAGAGAGAGAGAGAGAGTTGTTGTGTTAGGATGGCTATTTATGAGAGAGAGTGTGTGTGTGTGTGTGTGTGTGTGTGTGTGTGTGTGTGTGTGTGTGTGTGAGAGAGAGAGTTGTTGTGTTAGGATGGCTATTTATGAGAGTGAGTGAGTGAATGTGTGTGTGTGTGTGTGTGTGTGTGTGTGTGTGTGTGAGAGAGAGAGTGCGTGAGTGTGTGTGTGTGTGTGTGAGAGAGTGTCTGTGTGTGTGTGTGTGTGTGTGTGTATGTGAGAGAGTGTCTGTGTGTGTGTGTGTGTGTGTGAGAGAGAGTGCGTGTGTGTGTGTGTGTGTGTGTGTGTGTGTGTGTGTGTGTGTGTGTGTGTGTGTGTGTGTGTGTGTGAGAGAGTGTCTGTGTGTGTGTGTGTGTGTGAGCAGCCGTTGCTGTAACGACTACAAAGATGATCTACATGGATATTGCATGTCAGTGAGTTATGAAAGAGAGCCAGATATTGATATGAAGGCCCTGTATGATGGTGTGAGTGTGTGTGATCTCAGGCCTGTGATCAGCAACTCCTCTAGGCTCACACACACTCTCCTTTGTCTTATTGGCATTCAGAGCTGGTGGTCGTCCTCACACCAATCCACAAACCTTCCAATCTCTGAAAGACATTCAGACGAGTCCTCTTTCTTCTTCACTAACCCTAAAACTGCAGTCTGATCTGAGAATGTAATAATGTGGTTATTATAATAACGGCTTCTGCACTGATCTGTGTCCAGAGTGACCAGAGCCGGTGAACTAACACAGCGCTGAGGAGCTCCTGTGCTCAACGTCCTGAACTCAGACAGTGTTCATTAACACTAACCCGCCGCCTGCGCTCGGACAAACAACAACAACACCATTTTATAATAAGAGGAGGAACTTTACAGTCATTCAGCCTTGCAATGAAGAGATGCGGCGGCAGCATATTAACAGCTGAACTCAGATCTAGAAATATCAGACGTGCGGACGAGCTCGGATCCTCTAAATGCCTGTTTATAAAGTGTGTTATAGCTATAACCGCATCCTCTGTGCTTCTATTGCTCCTGTATGCACAGTGAAATGGCTCTGATAGACACTGACCGCTGTTTTTACTACATTAATCATCATTTTCTCCAAACACATCATTACTGTAGAAGCGAGCGCTACTGGAGGATCATCATTATTCTCCTCACAGCAAAGCTTGTTTGGGACAGGGATAATAGTGGAGCTCTTCCACACTGAGGAACTGTGTGTGTGTGCATAGATGTCTGATAAACGGGCGCCAGCTTCTGCCAGCTCTCGACTGCAAGATCTCAGTGTCCGCCCAGAGACGCGTCTGGCCCAGAAGCCTTGTTAGGACACACATGTGGACACAGTCTCTCCACCATATGCGGGTCAGTGAGTGTTTGAGGATAATCCAGTCCAGACGAGGCGTCCAGTGCAGTTTCTGCTCCTGTGAGAAGTCTCTGACGGCAAACCTGCAATAAACATCGCTCAACTCATCCGCCAGAGAGTGTGTGTGTGTGTGTGTGTGTGTGTGTATTGGAAAAGCAGCAGAACTTTTCTTCACGGCGGCTGTTGTTGGAGGACGAGGAAGTGCGAGGAACAGCGCTGAGAATGTGTGTGTTCAGAACGCCGGGCCGGGAGAGAAACAGAAGTGGATGAGGGACGAGTCTCGCTTTCATGAGATGTTGAAGAGTTTGCTCTAATGCTGGAACTGCTGGAACTAATGAAGAGATCGTCGAGTTGAGCTCTTGAGGAGAAATGGACCATTTGTAGAATCGGTGTATTAGCAGCGGCAGAATGAAGAGATGAAGTCTGGGAAGAAGATGGAGGAGGAGCAGTTTAAACTGGAGATCTCCAGGGGAGGAGAGAGAGTCTTCTGGAGCTGGTTTGAATGAGCGCTGGATTTTGCGCTCAGAAAGAGTTTCTGTGTTTGGATCTGTAAGATCTTCTGCGAGATGTGACTGTTGGGTCTCTGGAAGAATGGACAACTCGTCGTCTGAAGGAAAGCGCTGTATTTCCGGATGTTGGACATTGTTCAGTACGGCACTACCGGACGCTGGAGCGGCTGACACTGGAGAGAGCGAACCGGATGCTTATACACTCCTGATGACTGACAGATTAGATGGACTCGCTCCTCCATAACTTACGTTTAGGAACTTCATTTCATCTCAAGTTAGTGATGATATCCTAATGTGTGTAACTAGTAGATCTCTTAAAGTCCCCAGTGAAATAAAAATGTAAGTTTTTTGTCTTTTAGCATGAATATGTTAGTCTTACTGTAATCTATAAGCTAGTGTGTAGACAGCATTTCCCAATTTAAATACACAGTCGAACTGAATAGCCGTTCGAAACTACGGTGAGCAGTTCAGGACATCTCAGACCTCACTCATATGAGGAAAAGGCTTCAGGTCTCAGGAAAAACAACATCAATGTCAAGTCTCGTACAATCAGGCATCGGACGAAACAGCCTCAGACTAAAAGATGCATTTATGTCTGATGCCTTTCTGTCTCCGGCTGTTTCGTCCAGTGACGAGAGAAAGAGCTGAACTTGGCATGACAACTTTGCAAATGGAGCTTGAGGAAAGTAGTTTTAAGTTTTAGCGCCATGTCGTGTTGATCAATACGCCATTTCATGAAGCAATTTGAGGAAAAGGCTTGGTCATCTTTCGTCTGGAACAGAATCATACAGTGTGTGCCGGACATTAGATATGATAAATCTTTCTGTAGGAGACTTTGAGCTTTGTAAGTTTGCAGATCTTATACACACACAAACAGCAACATAACACACTAAAGAAAAAGAAAACATGAAAATGCATCATATGACACCTTTAATACATTAATACAAATGTAATACAACTATTATTAAAAACATGATGTATGAACTCAATCTTCCATTATTTTCTAAAAGTGAGCTTGAACTGTTTTATCTTCTCATAATTATGAAAAATGAATCTTTCATTAGTGTTTGTCTCCCTCTGCTGGTTTAACACATTCAGGCTCTATATTTACTCTAAAACTCCAACATTTGTGAGTTTATACTGTGTGTTTATACAAATAAAAAGGTTAATCTATGAATGAGAAAGTGTAATTTGCTGTGAAATAAAAGGTGTTTCACTGCCGCCTCATCAGGTCTGTCAGAGGATCGTTGAAATCTAAATGAAGTCTTAATTTATAACAGTGAAGTCACTGTATCTTCAGTCTCTGTTGATTCTGTTGACTGTGAGTCTCTGTAGTGGATCCTTATTCACCATCAGATGATCAGCAGAAGATCAGACTGTCCTCTTTAACCTAAAATAAAATACACACAGTCACATATGCAGTATGAGATATTACATCTGTCACATCTTTACATAAGAAAACTAACTAGTTAATCTATATTAATTCATTCTCAAACATGATAATATCGCTTCTATCTGATGCTCAAAGTCACTTTACAGAATCAAAAGCACTTGAAAGGTCACTTTCACACACCGGACAGCTGATCCAGAACCAGCAGAAATCATCATTACACTCACTACACATTTAATATCAGTTAATAACACACAACCCAAATCTCAGATTATCACACACATAAGGCTTTACACAGAAGAAGCGGCACAGAAACCAAATCTGAAGCGCCATAAAATCACTAAATGTGTATTTTGCGACGACTGTTATTTTGGTGGTTTGCTTCACGATGTATATCTTACTCAGTGTGTGTCTCTCTCTAAACACACACAAACCTGTCCACCAAATCAGCATAATCTCATACACACACACACACACACACACACCAAAGCATGTAACAACTACCTAACAAAGCAGAAACTGAATTTAAGATTTATTATCTGATGATCTCAGACACAATATTCCCACACACACACACACACACACACACACTGAACCTTTACTATTATTTCTAGTGAGTAAAACAGCCATTTAAACTTTAAATGAAAATATGATGAAAATCGTTAAGAACTATTCTTACTCTAGTATCTCCAGTTTATAATGTGGATCATCCCTCAGATCCTCCAGCAGCTTCACTCCTGAGTCTCCTAGTTTATTCCCAGTCAGATCCAGATATCTCAGGTGTGAGTGGATTGATCTCAGAGCTGAAGCCAGAGCAACACAACCTTCATCTGTGACTCCACACACACACAACCTGTAGAGAACAATGACACACATTAAGCCTATATCCAGAGATAAACACAACACTTAAAATAATATATATACACATACTCATTAGTTCATGCTGTTCAAATACATCAGTTTGAATCCGTGTATCAGTCGTACAGTTTATTTTTTATTTTTTATATTGAAAGTAGAAAAATGAGAAAACGGTTCCTTTTTAGTGTTTTTAATTTTGTCCAAAAACGACACAGTTTGATCTCCGGCTGATAAATCAGAGGAAAGGGGCGTTTCATTCCCGCCCGCGTGTAGAAATCCAATATTCAAGCCGTTATTAATGTTTCTACCTGAGAACGAAACACGAAAAATCTAAATGAATTCTTGTTTTTCATTTTGAAGAAAAAAAGAATACTTTTTATACTTTCAATATTAAATAAAAAAATGACTGAACGAATTATACACGGATTAGGGATTTATTGATTAGGGGATTCAATATACAGTTTGTACAGTATAAAAATCAATATTACTATGGAAAATCCCCATAAAACATGGAAACCTAACGTGTGTGTGTGTGTGTGTGTGTGTGTGCTTAATGTATTTGTAAACATTTTAAGGAATGTGTGTGTGTGTGTGTGCTTAATGTATTTGTAAACATTTTAAGGAATGTATGTGTGTGTGTGTGTGTGTGTGTGTGTGTGTGTTAGGTCTGGAGAGAAAAAAAAATCAATTCTCCAAACTATCACAATTTTTTTTGTTTACGATCTGAAATGTATTATTTTTATTCCAGAACCGATATTGATTCGAATGAAATGGCTTTATTTTCTTCCTCGCTTATAGCCGAGGTTGACAGAAGTTAGCCACTCTTGCTCCAACAGAGGCTGAAGCGTGTGGTTATCTATGAGTGTCGTAATATCCCTGTCTAGTGGACGTGTGGAAGCGGCGTGAGACTGAATCAGTGTTAAACTCACAGCCTTTGTCACTATTATAGCGACTTTTCAGACCCCTTTAGTGATTTTAGTTTTTTAAAGCGACTAGCGACAAATCTAGCGTCTCTCTGGTCAAACCTCAGTGACCCCCAAATGCTGTCAGTGGTGCGAGCGCGAGCTCTTGCTCTCTCCCTGCCGTCTCTCTCTCTCGCTCTAACATATGTGGAAACAAACAAGTCTTATCTGGCTAGAACATGACATAAGCCTATAACACGCTCTCACATGTTTATTTTTTAGCATTTTTGGGAGGAGTAAAATGTACATATGTGGATTCAACAACCAGATGCATTTACACTTGTCCAGTTTGGTCTGGAACGGTCTCAGACCTCCTCCTGAAGTGGTTTGAGCGATCGGATCCGTCTGGAATGTGTTTCGCAGGGCATTTACACCTGGTCTCTTCACGATCGGATAGCTATCCCATCACAGAAAACGCTTGAAGTGGCCAGGTGTGAACAGCCCTTAGGGAAGGCGTTAGCTACTTTCCTCTGAACATAGTTGTCAACACTGGACTGAGTCACTGAAAGCCCTCGCGCTGCTCATATACTGAGAGAGAGACGAGACATTTATCCCAATTATTTGTATACAGTCTAATAATAAGAATATAATCTAGTAATACTGATTCATATATTAACAACAGCTTATATATGTAGTAGTTTATACTGTATGGTAATGATAGTATCAGTATTAGAGGAAATACGGTAAAGGGGTGTGGGCACTCTCGCCCGGAAACTGATCTGTATCAGTGTTGTACCAGAAGTAAACGGCACTCAACTTGGCTCCGTCTCTGCGTGTGTTATTGTTCCTCCACAAATATTACAATATACTCTTATACTGTTCATTAATTATAAACTAATAGTTTGCGAATGATTTATAAGCGCTGTGTTACTGTATACTTGTGATAAAGTGTCACCGTTATTTCAAACTGGTCGCATTAAGTGTAATTGCTCCTTTTGTATGTGATGGAGTGATTCTTCTTTCTCAAAAATAACACAAAATAAACTAAGTAAAGATGAATTTGACTGATAGCATTATTATTATTTTTAACCCCGGATGGGGCTTACGCCACACATATATTGTACACACTATCTACTAGGGGTGTGACGAGACGCTTATCTCACGAGAACGAGACGAGACGAGATTTTTGCACAATTTTTCAGAAATCCTCAATGACAAAATTCATGACTGGAAAAATAGTATGCAGGTGCATTTTTCAATGTTTAACTAATAATCTTCTAATGCATGTCATTTCAGGTCTACTTTATGAGTATGAATTACCAAATGCATTGAAAGAAAACAATATACAAGCACTGTAAAGGGTTTTTATTGACTGGCTTTTCTCCTGTATGATTTCACATTAGTCTCTTCAGACCTTACTGTACATTTAAGAGCTTTCAGAACTTCTGATTGAGGCTGTGTGTGACCTCCTAACTGAACTCCTTAACACACATTTAACAGAGAAATAAAAACAGTATAAATAACAAAAATAAATAACAGTTTTCTCTTAGTCTTATTAAGTGCAAACAATAAGTGCAAGTGCAACCATAATCAAAGTTAGCACACAGACTCTTTATAATTGTTGTGAAATTGCGGTTTTATTTTGCACCAGCAGTTATAGGTATAGGTAGAGAGAAACGAGGCTGGTGTGTTTGTCTCTACAGTTGTTCTTGCGTTCCCATTATAAGTTCAGAAACGGAGCCTCAATTGTCTGTTGTCCTTTATACGTTACAGTACTCTCTCAATATTCACAGTGCAAACTGAGACCATAGCCGCAAATAAACAGTCCAGAGATGGGTATTGGGAGACAGACTATTGTATGTATATGCAGCCTAATTTGTGCGCAATGCACATCAGGGAGCTTGTGTTTTACCCTTCACTTTCAAATTCGTGACCGCGCGTACTCTGTGTATAGACGAATCCGGCGAAACTACCGGAAGTAAGCGGGCGCCATAACTGAGCTGTTGCTGGGTAGCGTTGCGCCATTGCCTCCTATTGTTTTAGTTGCAACTTGCGTCCACTGGAATAAACAGCCCGCGATTTACGACTGTCACTAACGTTACAACTTTTATAATGTCGAGTGGGAAAACATGTTCCGGTTTAAATTGTTTCAGTGGCGGCAGTAAAGGGCGCATTGGGGCAGTGACGTTAGTAACATTACTGTTATGTCTGTTGTTAATGTTTGATTTGCTTGACTCTGACAGAATTGTTTTTAAATAACAAATTAAACTAACAAATTAAATTAAATATAATGCAGTTTTTGTTATAATAACAATTATTTAATGACATAAGTAAAAAAATATAATAAATATGTAATATAGTGCTCAGCAAAATCTCCTCTCTAGCTATTTTTTCTATTCAATTAACACGCTATGGTCATTAAATGGCTTTCCTGAGCTAAATGTAACGTTATGTGACATAATTGTTCTCCTGCTGTTATATTGACCTCTTTCCATGGTTTAAAAACACTAATTGGTCGATATTATGTATACTTTCTAGCTGTACCTTACCCTTGCCTTTTGCAATGTGAAAATTAGATAAATAATGGACACAAATGAAAAACATGAATTCGTTTATTTGATGTCATTCATTTATTTATTGTTGCCAAATGGACAGATCTTTTGATAGTTTCCTCGTTAGCTAACGTTAGCCTAGCTAGCTTGCCAAGCTATTTTCATAAATAATCTGTAAGATCGTTTGTACCTTCATCTGTGACTGGAGGCCACTGTCTAACATCATCAACCCAACAAGTCATTCTGCCTGGCTGTAGCTGTCATCGAGGGTGCGTTATCACGGAGGTTTGTTTACATACCGCTAACAGCTCAGTAATGGCGTCGCCACAAGATGGCAGCCTACACAGAACGCTCGTCGGATTCGTGTATAGGGAGCAGCGGTGTGAGCGCACACTCTACAAGATTAGACATGTATCAGACGTTAGTCTATGTTGCGCAACGAATCCTCCGCCATCGTCACGCGATCAGTGAACTGTGATTCGTGCGGCACTGATTGCAACGGCAACTCGCGCTGGATGAGCAGAGCAGACTTTTACATTAGTTTATAATGGTTTTTATTCTTTTATAAAACAACAAAACGATAGTTTAGGCGAATGTGAGTGTAGCGGTGGAATATTCTATGGTAATCTCACGTTCAGTCATGGCGATATCGCGAGACAGCTTTTCACTCGATGAAATCTCGTCACACCCCTACTATCTACATATTAATCCTTATTCACTCAGAGTCTTTATGGTAGAGATGATCTTACCTCAGGTCCTCCAGTTTACAGAGAGGATTCTCCAGTAGATCAGAAAGATGCTTTATTCCTGAGTCTCCTAGTTTATTCCCAGACAGCTCCAGTATTCTCAGGTGTGAGGGGTTTGATCTCAGAGCTGAAGCCAGAGCAACACAACCTTCATCTGTGACTCCACACTTACTCAACCTGTAGAGAACAATGACACACATTAAGCCTATATCCAGAGATAAACACAACACTTAAACTATAAATAACATAATGCTGTCAATATGAAATATATACAAATACTCATTAGTTCATGTTGTTAAAATACATCAGTTATGATTAGGGGATTGAATATACAATTTGTACAGTATAAAAATCATTTCTATGGAAAGTCCCCATAAAACATGGAAAACGTGTGTGTGTGTGTGTGCTTAATGTATTTGTAAACATTTAAAGGAATGTGTGTGTGTGTGTGTGTGTGTGTGTGTTAGGGCTGGGAGAAAAAAATGATTCACCAAACTATCGCAATTTTTTTGTTTACTGTTTTACGATCTTCTTCCAATTCTTCTGTCTATTAAACCTTTGACAAAATCATCGGTTGAATCATGCGTTAAAATAATGCATTTATCAATTACATTGTTTTGCCACTAGGTGGCGACAAGTGACTGTTAAAAAATGTATTTATTGAATTATTTATTCAAGAGAGTGTATTACTGTATGATGCTCCTGAAATAAAACTCAGAGATGTGATGAATTGTTTTTGTAAATATGACTCATCTTATTCATCATGTACAGTCTGTATAAGTGTATGATTTAACTTTTCTCCATAGTCTAGTGTTAAAAACAAATCACAATACATTGCAAAATCGAATCACAATATTGTAGAATCGCTATTCTTAAAAATCACAACACTCATAGTATCGGCACCCAATTATTTGTATATAGTCTAATAATAATAATAATAATACAATCTTTTAGAGCCCGACCGATATGTATACAGTACTTTTATACTATTTTAAATAATTAGTAAGCAAAATGTATTAAACGTGAAACTAGGCAACTCTTAATGCAAAATGGCCCTATATAAAGTGTTATAATTATATAAATTTTTGGAATATTGCTTGATGTTGTAACGTAGTGTTATCAGGCAGAATGAGCTTTAACACTGTGTCTACACCGGACACGGCCGTTACTGCTCGCGGCGCAACAGCTGATTACCCGAGACAAAGCAGAATCAGTTTACTGTCGAAGATCGCTCGCGCCACGCATTTTAATCAATGTTTCATCAACCAATTGCCTTAATAAATAAGAAGTAAATATAGCAGACAATATAATCAGGACTTCTCAGCTGCGCTTGCAATAGTCACAAGCTCACACAATACGTGACAGAGGCTTGTAGCAGAGAAATCAATTCTGTGAATTACACAGCGCAAATCACAAGTAGGCTACTACCCACCGGATGAAGAAGGGTTGGCTCTCAGGCTCCACAGGCTACATCAAATATTCATTTTATTTTTCGTGTTCGCATTTATGAGGAAAAAACAATGTTACAGACGCGACAGTTCAGCACTACGGACGTGAGCGCTCTGAAAGCGGCACTAAAATGCTTTGAAACTTTCACATAGACATCAAACAGAAAGCACAAAACCTTTCGTTTCAAAGTGAATTTCGTTTTGTATAATTAATTGTATCTTAATTTTAATCAATGTTTCATCAACCAATTGCCTGGATTTAAGAAGTAAATATAGCAGACGATAGATAATCTCGACACGGAGGCGCCTGCGGGTGAACTGGAGCTCGTCTCATGAACCGAAACTCAGCGTATAGACCTGAGAATTGAAATATATCTATATTGAAATGTCTACTTTTAAACAGAACAATTCAAAACGAAAGACAGACAGACTCATGTAATCGTATGAAATGTGCATTTCTCTCTATCTTCACTGAAGATCGCGAGTCAGCCTCGTCAACTTCATCTTTGGCTGACACTGACTGAAAACACTTGTTTATTAATAAACAATTAAAATGTCTCCTTGCTATTAGGAGTGTAAATATTAATCGATTCGTATCGATTATACAGCCGACGATTCGATGCATCGATGCGTCCGCAAGAGTATCGATTAATGTGTTTGTTTTGCCGCCTGTCTATTTTCAGCATCCGCTCATATGCGTACAAACGATTGTTGTTATGCACTGGGCTAACGTTAGTTAGTCACCGAACTAAACTGCCAGTGTGAATGCACCCTCAGTCACTTAGTTGGCGAACTCCAAACTAGCAGTTACTAACGTAAACAAACAGGCGCTAACGTGTACAAAAGGCTACTTCAACAGCTTACTTGAAAAGTCTAGGGTGCTTTCACACCAACTCGGATCGGAACGGGCACGGTTCGCATGAAAAATCGCTAATTATGTAAACGCTGTCTGTCATGCGGACCGGGGTGCGCACTGGGGTACCAAACCCGAGACTGCCTGGAGGAGGTGCGCTGAGTTCGGTTGCACTCGAACCGTGCCGCGGCTCACGTGAATGTGAAAGCATCACGGACTCGGGTGCGCACTTGTTCAGGAAGTAAGTGACCTGCGCATGCTTTTTAGCTGATTATGATGTATTTAGTTAAATAAAACACATGTAAGGGATGATAGTGTTGATAATTTACCTTGGACAAGAGCGAGAGTGAGTCTGTATTCGCACACACATAGCGCGTGGACTCAGGGCAACAAATTAATGGAAATCCACTGTCTCCTGCGTTTGCAATCAGCAAAAAGCCAAATGCGACACACAGTAAACCGGTGTTGTTCACTCAGCTGTGCATAATAGCACCAAATAAAATAAAAAAACACAATATATTGACCCGCGTTCTGTTTTCTATCATGCGTCGTGCACGTTTGCGATGACGTAAGATGCACGGAAACGCACCAGGATTCGATAGAATCAAGTTTAGAACTGTATGCAGTAACTGTTATATTTGCTGTTCTATTTGCAGTGCATTGAGCACAACATACACATTATGTGAATAGAATACTGTTCCTGTATTCTCAATAAAAGGCAAATTATAAAAAAAATGTGTTGATTTATTTGAAACTTAATAGATATCATGTAAAAATATCGACTATTGAATCGTATCGAATCGTATCGTATCGCGGGGAATTCTGAAGTATCGGAAATAATCGAATCGTTGGCTTAAGAAATCGGTATTGTATCGAATCGCCATGTAGGCTCCGATTTACACCCCTACTTGCTATATTTGTTGTATTCATAATCATTACTTTTGCCAGTTCTTTGTGACAGCTTTTAGGTGCTTTATTGGCAGCGCCACCCTTACATGAATCACCTCAACCGCATTTTTTAAAATATTCATTTATCGGCCATTATAAATGCCGATACCGATAGTTTGGAAAATGCCTAATATCGGCCCGCCGATATATCGGTCGGGCTCTACAATCTAGTAACAATTAATTTAACAACAGCTTATATACTATAAACTATAACTATAAACTAATAGTTTGCAAATGATTTATAAGCGCTGTGTTACTGTATACTTGTGATAAAGTGTCACCGTTATTTCAAACTGGTCGCATTAAGTGTAATTGTTCCTTTTGTATGTGATGGAGTGATTCTTCTTTCTCAAAAATAACACAAAATAAACAAAGTAAAGATGAATTTGACTGATAGCATTATTATTATTTTTAACCCCGGATGGGGCTTACGCCACACATATATTGTACACACTATCTACATATTAATCCTTCTTCACTCAGAGTCTTTATGGTAGAGATGATCTTACCACAGTGTCTCCAGTTTACAGAGAGGATTCTCCAGTAGATCAGAAAGATGCTTTATTCCTGAGTCTCCTAGTTTATTATATGACAGATTCAGTTCTCTCAGGTGTGAGGGGTTTGATCTCAGAGCTGAAGCCAGAGCAACACAACCTTCATCTGTGACTCCACAATACCACAACCTGTAGAGAACAATGACACACATTAAGCCTCTGGTTTTCTTCAGGGTCTTTTTAACCCGCAAATGACTTTTGCTCAAATTTTTAAAATAATTATCTTTGTCCAAATGGTATGAAACTTTCTACGGCTCTCAACACTTTCTAGATCTACAAAAAAAAATAAAAAATTGTAATGATTTCTGTTTTTATGTTAGCGTGAAAAAGATAGTGACACTAGTTGTCTTCGGGTCCCTGGAGACCCCGCATAGTAAATATACAAAATTCATCATCAAAATCAGAAACAACGCAGAACACACAGACAGAAATATATACTAGGGCCGGGACTCGATTAAAAAAATTAATCTAATTAATTAGAGGCTTTGTAATTAATTAATCGAAATTAATCGCATTTTAATCGCATAAATATTTGACCTGAGAACTGTGAGAAGTAATTTTTTTCACATGGATTTTTAGTATACCATTGAATAATGACTGCATACATAAGCTTAAAGGTGCTCTATGTAAAAATTGAGGTAAAATTATCCAAAAAATGAGCTACACGGATCAAAAGAATGAGAAGAAATAAGTGCAATGATGTCATTAAAAAATTGCCAAGTTATAGTGCTGCCGAGATATAAACCTAAATTAGCATGCTAAGTTACTAGCGCCGGCCCGACTGGTGTCGTAATACCAGTTTCGGCCATGGGAGGCGGTATGCGGGCAACATACATAACCACCAGCCAAACTACAGTACACGAATAACTCGCACGGCTTGTGGGCGTACTTTAACCTGATGTCAATCGCGTCTATATGAGACCGGCCTTTATAATTTAGTGTTGAGATGTTGTTCATTGAGTCTCTAATCTCTAAAAATCTCCAAATGAACTGCAGTCTTACTATCGTGTCAATTGATTTGATTAATATGCGCGAGGGAGAGAGAGCAGGGCAGCGCTCGTGTTGTTTGAAGACGTGAGAGAGAGTGCGCGCGCGCGGCCGGGGCTCGCTCTCTCTCGCTCTCTCGCTCTCTCTCGCTCTCTCTCGCTCTCTCTCGCTCTCTCTCGCTCTCTCGCTCTCTCTCGCTCGCTCTCTCTCGCTCTCTCGCTCTCTCTCGCTCTCTCGCTCTCTCTCGCTCTCTCGCTCTCTCTCGCTCTCTCTCGCTCTCTCTCGCTCTCTCTCGCTCTCTCTCTCTCTCTCTCTCTCTCTCTCTCTCTCTCTCTCTCTCTCTCTCTCTCTCTCTCTCTCTCTCTCTCTCTCTCTCTCTCTCTCTCTGCTCGTTATAAGCCCTGTCAAGCGCAGCAGTCATTATATTCTACATCACTCACCGATCAAAATAGGCTTTGGCGGGACAAAGCGGACGATTTGACGGTTTTAGAAGATTAACAACCCGAAACTAAAAAACAGACTATAGGCCAACTTTCTGGAGGTATACTGCCCCCATCTGGTATGGAATATGTGGAGTATGAATTTATTTTTTGGCAGACATTCCACATGGCACCTTTAAGCAACAAAATATTGTTTATTTTTGTTCAACCAAGTCCAGCAGACCAGTGCAATTTTTGCCATTAAGTGTAGCAATAGCATATTGCAACAAAATAGCATATTGCTACACTACACTAATAGCAATAGCGAATTCCTTGTTGCATAGACAACCATGCTCTTATCGACGCGTCCATCCGTTCGTTTTTTGTAACAACATTTCCCATCCACCGGCCAACCAAAGCGATCTCGTCAGCTTCTTCGTCATGAACGCTAGTTGGTGCGCCAGTATAATCGGTCCGCCGAAACTCATCCAGTGAGAAACGTTCCGCGGTGCAAAATTAAAAATAATTTTTTGTGTAATTAATTAACGCGTTAAAGTGTGTAATTAATTAATCTTAATTAACGCGTTAAAGTCCCGGCCCTAATATATACATATTAATATATATATATATATATATATATATATATATATATATATACGTATAAAAACTGTTCTCTTATCATTTGTAAAATAAAATCATCCAAAATGCAGAAACATAACAAAAATAAATTGGTGACACTGACACATTGAAAATGTGCACATACACACACACACACACACACACACACACACACACACACACACACACACACACACACACACACACACACACACACACACACACACACACACACACACACACACACACACACACACACACACACACACACACACAAAGGAATACATTTGTAAGGCTACACTACACTACACTACACTAATAGCAATAGCGAATTCCTTGTTGCATAGACAACCATGCTCTTATCGACGCGTCAAACCATATATTAAACCATATATACGTATAAAAACTGTTCTCTTATCATTTGTAAAATAAAATCATCCAAAATGCAGAAACATAACAAAAATAAATTGGTGACACTGACACATTGAAAATGTGCACACACACACACACACACACACACACACACACACACACACACACACACACACACACACACACACACACACACACACACACACACACACACACACACACACACACACACAGGAATACATTTGTAAGGCTATAAAAAACTCATTTGTTATTGCTGTTCATGTTCATGTCATGTATTTTTACTCAATATGTAATATAACTGTTCATTTCTAATAATTTTTGTTCTGTTAGTTAGTAACTGAAATGTTGATTACAATTTTAGAATTATTTTAAAAACAGACGATTGAAATAAATGATAAAATCTAAAAATGTATCTTTGTAACATTGTTCAGGTTTGATTCTAATCATAACATTATTGAAAAACTTTTTCAGTACAAAAATGCTAAACTTTGACAAAAGTATTTTATTTTTGTTATAATTGTGATTTTATACTATTTCGGTATGAATCCAACTGAATCCAACTTGTAAAAATATATATTTAGTTAATCGAATATCAAATAGTGGAACTCTACAGCCATCTAGTGGTTAAAATTATTTTTTTTTTTTTAAACTGCATTTTCCAAAAAAATGGGCACAAATCTTACATTAAACCATATAAAGTTATCCATGTTATCCCCATGAATGTTAGAAATCTGGGTCTTTTATAAAGTGAACTTTACATAAAATGTTGTTTTTTTTTGTAAAAAGCCTATTTAAATAAATATTTATTTATTTATTTATAGAAATTTTAAATATATCAAAATTACAGTCAAATTACATTTGTAAAAAAAAAAAAAAAAAACTATTATTGTGTTACAAAATTAAATGTTTTTGTCTGGGGTCCCTGGAGACCCCAAAGATAACTAGTGTCGGCCCCAAATGAAGAAAACACAAGGGTTAAGCCTTTATCCAGAGATAAATATAACACTTAAACAATAAATAACATAATGCTGTCAACATGAAATGTATAGAAATACTCATCAGTTCACTTTGTTAAAATACATCAGTTATGATTAGGGGATTGAATATACAGTTTGTACAGAATAAAAATCAGTATTTCTATGGAAAGTAGAGTTGTGACGTTCGCGAACGAACCGATTCTTTTGAACGGCTCATAAACATGAACGATGGGAGCCGAGTCGCGGCTGGAGGGGAGCCGTTCTTTCTGTCGTTCTTTTTTCATGCGTGTTTCACACAGATGCACACAAATTAGCTCCTCAGTTATAGGGGAAGGGGCGCACCCAGCGCAGGGGTGCTACTGCCTAACAGCATGATGATAGTTGTGCACGCGCGCGCATCCCTTACGTGAGTACTCCAGTGGGAAAAAACCCTACGTGCTGTCATTGGGTAGGAGCAGAGCCAATGACTTATGCCGTCACATGGTTACTCCAGTTAAAAAAAAAAAAAAAAACCCCACTAAAGTAACACTAAGTTCCTTTGTAAATAAATACAAAGGAACTGCTTTGTATTTATTTACATTGCATTTTGTGTTCATGTTATTGTATCTACAGTATATATTTACAACTTTAAATAGTTTTTGTTTTTTATCAAAATGTTCTTGTGGTATTGTATGAATAACATAAGTCAACATAGCTTTACACATACACATACTTTGTACTAAAGGTAAATCCAAAATAGTGATATCACTTTCTAAGCAGAGGGATGTTGTGCAACCCTATGGAATATAGTCCACACATGACAAATGAGGTAATAATCAATATTTCAGAATAATTCAAACTCAGATATTGGTGTGTGATATCTGAGTTTTAATTAATTGACTACAAATCTCACCTCATCATTCCTCCCAGTGATTATTTCCAGGATAAACTGAGATTCCCCCAAGCTGGCTTCTTTAAACTGACTAAATATTTAAAAAGAGCCAAAAGAGCCGTTCTTTTGAACGGCTCTTTGAAAGGAACGGATCGCAAAGATCCGGATCTCCTCAAAGAGCCATAAATCCCATCTCTAATGGAAAGTCCCCATAAAACATGGAAACCCAGCTTGCTCCAACAGAGGCTGAAGCGTGTGGTTATCTATGAGTGTCGTAATATCCCTGTCTAGTGGACGTGTGGAAGCGGCGTGAGACTGAAGCACTGAAAGCCCTCGCGCTGCTCATATGCTGAGAGAGAGATAAGACAGTAGAGCTGACCGATTCAGCTTTACAATACTGTGATCTCCATTCACACACACACACCATCTTCTTACAATTCCTCTATTAAACCTTTGACTAAATCACATCGCTACACTTTACATCTGTGTTGGCGCTGCCGCTGACCCAGAGAGAGTTGGCATGAAACAGCTTAAATAGAAGTAATGGGATAAAAGTTTAAAGTTCAGATATAAACACTGATCTAGCTTTTGATAGAAACAACTGAAGGCACTCTCTGTAATCTCAATGAGGTCTGAAAAATGAAATGCCTGATATCACAGCGCTGATAAGCACAGCTCCTCAAAACTCTCCACTGACTTTATCAAGCCCACGGCTTTTAGTTTTTGGGTGGTTTGTAAAACCCTCAACACAGAGGCTTTATCAATTTGCAGATATTCCTCTGTTTTCAAACTAAAATAAAAATCCCTACTAATTTCATCAAAATCGTGTGTATCAAATCGCCTATAAAATCCTGAGCTTTGATTGATTGCACAACCACCAAATAGGAGGCGATATGCACTATGTAAATCAGCGTTTAACAAAAGAAGAAAGTAGTCGTACGGCGCGCTTTTTCTCAGCGTCTGTTTCCATGGAGACTCGTGGATTCGTCTCTGTTGAGAAGGTCTGGTGTGTGAACCATGAAATTAAACAATAAAACCAAATAATGTGGTTTAATCAAGCAAGAGTTCAGGGTATGTTTGAGGGTAAGATAAGCTTGCTTTCTGGAACACACCCCAGGACACAGGCAGATCTCCAAACCAGGAATAGCAGAAAACAAGGACAACGCTCAGTAATGCCAGGAACTCTAGACAAGACTCTGCGCTGAGACAAACAACTGAACTGGGGAAATAGGCAGAGAGACTGAGGGATCATGAGTGCATATCATTTGTGCAATATCTCTTTTTTAAACAATGAATTAAACATATCAGCAAGTTTAACTGTTATTCTAAGAGATTATGGGAGGGAGAAAGATTATGTAAAACTGATCAAATGAAATACATTAAAAACATCTGTTTTTTTACCTAAATAAATGTATTAACATTTTAATTAAATTAAAATAAATATTAAAAAGTCTAAATATAAATGTTCATTTGTTTAAATGTTAATTATAAATGCATATATTTGAAAATAAATTTCTCACACAAATATCATAAACACGGTTACGTAGATCATTAATCAGGTCAGATAGGTGGAGGGTTTAAAAGCTGAAGTGTGACACTCATATTATTTGTTAAAGCATTAATGTATAATGTTTAAGTAAGAACTGTTATAATGTTTTAGCAGTGATGCTTGTTCTCAGTGTTACTTACTCAGCTGATCTAGTTGCTGTAACCACAGGCATCAGCTTCTGGAGAACTTCATCTGCTGTGTTTTGGGGGACACTAATAGAAAATAAAAAATAAATAAGTTCATTAATAATGCTAACAATAATAATAATTCATAACATAAGTAAATAATACATAATACCTTCATAAATACCCTCAAATATGTTTTTAATTAAACACTGCTTTATAAAGGACGTGTGGAAAGTTGTTTTAGTGTCTATAACTGTAGAAGCCTCGTATTCAGCAACACAGATTTGTTTCTCTTTCTCTTGTCAATGTCGCTTGTCAAGGTCTATTAGTCTACATTTACACTACAACACTATTTTGACTTTTCAGATTTTTTTGTCCTGTCAAATGCGTATATTTTCATGAATCAAGAGGTATTTTGTGTTAAACAAGTCGTTTTTGAAATGAGAAGTAAGCTAATTGTGATAAAGTCACATTAACTGGGGCAGCAGCACTGGCGCACACACACACACACACACACACACACACACACACAAGCACGCGCACACACACACACAAACACACAGACAGACAGACACACACACACAGACAGACACACACAAACACACACACACACACACACAGAGACACACACACACACACACTAGTAGTGGGAAGTTTGGATCATTTTACTGACTCTGATCTAGTTTAGCAAAATGAACGAATCTTTTTGTTCATTTCATAATTAAAACGTCATGTTAAATGGCCCAATATATTTAGTACTTACGGAAATGTTGATTACAATTGAAAACATAACAATAAACTATAGGGTAATGCAGCCAAAGCCAAATGATAAGAAAGGGAAACGTGTAATTGATTGATGAGTCGGGTCTTAAGTTCAGGCTATGTAAACATGTGATATTGGGTTGTTGTTTTGTTTGTATTTGTCTGTTACTGTTTATGTTGTGTAACTGTTTGTGTTTGGACCATGTGTGTCCTTAATAAAGCTTTGACGATACAGGAGAAAACTCAGAGCTGTTATCTTGTCAAAAGGAGATTGCAAAAAGTATTTAATAAAAGGGTGCCAATAATTGTGGCCAACATGTTTTGGTGAAAAGCATTTGTTTCATAATGTGATTTCCCCCACACTTTCAATTCTTTAACTTCGATGAAAGATTTGATTTTGGGCAATTTTTTGAATGAAAGATCAAAAGGATAAACAATGCAGATTTATGTTTTACAGCCAGTTTTGAAGAGCCGCTGTGAAGAGCTGAACGCCTCCAGGAACGCCATCAAGGACATTCACTGTTTTATCAAGTTTACTTTGGCCGTCCGCGTGACGTCATTATCATCATCAGGAGGATCCGCGGACGTCCACTTGCTGTTACTATTATAACTTCATTTAGGAAGAATACTTTCTATTAAATATCTTTCTATTAACTTGCTGTTTTATTACTGTAATACAGTGAACGACAGCCGTCTGTGTCTCCCAGTGTCTTACATTATTGTCAGTTTAGTGTTCAGTGATTCATTTACACAGAAACATAAGATAACATGTATGCCTTCATCTCCGAACACATTATCTGTGTCTTACATTTCATAATGAACTCAGATAAACTCAGTGCCGACTCGTTTCCATCAGTTCTTTTACATGAACTGGAATGTGTGCAAAGGATTGTGGGAGATTGAAGAACAGGAAGGACACACTTGATGCATCCTTCAAAATGATCTGAATTAAAGACACAAAATGAAGTCTGTGTTCAAAAGATCCTTCAAACTGAGACGGCCTTCAGAGGCGCTTGATGATGTGGCAGTCGAGATATGCAGCCTTACTAGGACACAGCCACGGTTTGAGAAACACCCGCAAATTATGATCAATATCCCAGAAATCAGTCTGTGCCCCGTGATTTAAACACCTCTGATCTCTGAGTTTCTCTTTGTTCATAATGTTTTAGACTGTAATGATTGCACTCAGTGTTACTTACCCATCATTGCTGACTCCAATTAAGCTCCACAGGTCAAACCTCTGCAGTGTCTCCTCTGAGGACAACAACACAAACACTAAAGCTGACCACTGAGACGAGGAGAGTTTCACAGCACGTAATCCTCCAGACGTATGAGGTTGAGCTTCGTTCACTAGAGAAAGATCACCCAGTTCATTCAGACAGTGAAACAGATTGATGTATTTATCTGGAGAGGGATTCTCACTGATCTTCTCTTTAATATAGTCAACTGTTTCCTCATTGTTGTGAGAGCTGTTTGCTGTCTGTGTCTTTAGTTCTTGTAAGAGACTCTGATTAGACTTCACTGACAGACCCAGAAGGAAACGAAGGAAAAGGTCCAGATGCCCATTTCTACTGTGTAAAGCCTCATCCACAGCTCTCTGATGGAGATCAGATAGGGACACTGTGCCTCCATTAGTTGGTTTGGTAATCTGGTCAAACACATTGATGTTATTGTTGATAAAGGAGAGATGCACATATAGAGCTGCTAGATGTTCCTGAATGCTCAGATGAACAAAGCAGAAGACTTTCCCCTGACACAAGCCCAACTCCTCTCTGAAGATCTGAGTGCACAATCCTGAGTAAACTGATGCTTCTGCCACATCAATGCCACACTCGCTCAGGTCTTCCTCATAGAAGATCAGGTGGCCTTTCACAAGCTGCCGATACGCCAGTTCCCCCAGTTTGACAATCATGTCTTCATCTTTCACTTTCTTCTCATAGTCCTTCTCATGTTTGATGTTGGTCTGAATGAGCAGGAAGTGTGTGTACATCTGAGTGAGAGTCTTGGGAATCTCTCCTCTCTCTGCTCCACTGCACATCTCCTCTAGAACAGTGGCTGAGATCCAGCAGAACACTGGGATGTGGCACATAATAAAGAGGCTCCTTGAGGACTTCAGGTGTGAGATGATCCTGTGGGCCAGACTCTGATCACTGATTCTCTTCCTGAAGTATTCCTGCTTCTGTGTGTCACTGAAGCCTCGTACCTCTGTCACTCGATGGACACACTCAGAGGGGACGAGATCCGCTGCTGCTGGTCTGGAGGTGATCCAGATGAGAGACGAGGGAAGCAGATTCCCCACAATGAGGTTCTTCAGCAGCTCGTCCACTGAGGCGGATTCAGTCACATCACACAACCTCACATCGCTCTGAAAATCCAGAGACAGACGACACTCATCCAGACCATCAAAGATGAACAGCACTTTATACTCATCACTGGATATGGCCATTTCTCTGCTTTCAGGGAAGAAGCGATGAAGAAGATCTGAAAGACTGAGTGTTTTGTCCTTCATCAAGTTGAGCTCTCTGAAAGCGAGTGGGAATATGAGCTGGACGTCCTGATTCTCTTTCCCTTCAGCCCAGTCCAGGATGAGCTTCTGCACAGAGACTGTTTTTCCAATGCCAGCGACTCCCTTTGTCAGCACAGTTCTGATGGGTTTGTCTTGTCCAGGTAAAGGTCTAAAGATGTCACTGCATTTGATCGGTGTGTCCTCTGTTTCTGCTCTCCTGGACTGTGTCTCAATCTGTCTCACCTCATGCTCATTATTGATCTCTCCACTTCCACTCTCTGTGATGTAGAGCTCTGTGTAGATCTCATTCAGGAGTGTTGGGTTTCCCTGCTTTGATATTCCCTCACACACACACTCACACTTCTGTCTCAGATTTGATCTCAATGTGTTGAGGACTTCAGCAGATTTAGAGTCATGGCTGTAAGATTAAAATACCACATTATTACAGTTATTGAGTTAGAGAAGTAAATGGTCATAAATTAAAACATTTTCTTTTTGCGGCATTATGGGACACAGAACACCATTAGTTTTCTGAAATGTTTAAATCATTAATCATGTGTTTGAGTGATGTGTGATGTGAATTGAAACACCTAAAATTAATCAACAACAAAAGTCCTGCATTTTACCTGAAACCAGGACACATGCTTTCATTAAAGTCTTGTGGTTGAATCACAGGCTTGAACACAGTTTTGTTTTTAACTGGTCTGGATGGAAGATTTGACCTTAAATCAGAATGAAGAGGGTAAAGAATCAGACACACTGATATTGATGTAATTGTGTCATTAACTGAGTAACAGACCAACAGCTTTTACAGTGTGTGAATGTGTTAACAATACAATACATAGAGCTTTACACAAGAGCACAATGATCATCATTAATAGACTGAAACTTACAGGATTGTAACTCATTAAACTGCTGTATATTAACAATTTTATAAAAATCAAATACTATAAGCATAACTTTTATAGAAGTGATATACCTGAGATTAGGCCGTGTGTCTCCACTCTTAAACACTGGTGGCGGATCCATAGACCAGTCACTCTTCACAGACACACAGCTGGACTCTGGGTTTGAGCTCTTCTGCTGGACTGAACTGGAACACAGAACAGATTCAGTTTAATCCTCTAGATTTCTGTGTTCATTCTTTATGAGAGGAACCATATTAATAAAAACACATTCAGCTTTCATCTTAAAGCACTTTGAGGAAACTTTATGATCTTTTTATTTAATATTTCATGTTAGTTTCAAAACAAAAACACAGGCAAAAATAGGTAAAAGATATATTTTTTCTGTGTGTCTGTGGGGTTTGTAACTCCTTTTCTGAGATGTGACACAATATTTAACAGTGTTTGTTGAAAGTACCTGCGTCCTGGAGAGAAATCTCCATCTCTGGATGCTTGTGAATTACCCATGATGAAGATGCAGGAGAATCTGATGAGTTTGATCTCCTCCACTGACTCTGATGAAGAAACATTCACACACTACATTAAATTATTAAATTAAACAACATTCATTTAATTCGTTCAATTTAGCTGAACATGTCTGGAGTGTGTGGGAAAAGGATCGTGTGACTGCACTCTCAGAAAAAAAAAGGTACAAAAGCTGTCACTGGGACAAAAAGGGTTTCAAAAGGGTTCTAATATCATATTATGGTATGTACCAGTTAGGTACTAAATATGTACACTTTTGGTACGGTAGACTTGAAAATCATGCTTCCCCCATCATTGTTGAATCACGGAAGCTACACCAGTTACTTTTGCCAATAGATTTATTATTTAAACGTGTCATGTCAGACAGAGAGAAACAGGCATATAACAATAAGGCTACATGAGAGGAGGTCTTCATTCTAGATTTATCAAACATTTCTTAAACATGGCACAATCCACTCCTAATGCACATTAAGAAACTATTTCTTCAGTGTATACATTAGTGGTATACAAATGGTACATTTGCATCAGTTGAAACATTCCTTTTCTTGCAAAGAGCATGCCAACTGTCTCAGTGAACATTGCATTGCAGACATACTGTACCCCAAAATATAACTCAAGCAGCTCTGCTCAGTACACATGTACAAACACTGTCTGACTTCATAAAAAACATCACGAAATTATTATAAAAATGAATAAAGAAAAATAAAAATAAATAAAAAAATAACATTAAACAATTTTTTTTTCAGTCTTCATGTACCAATATGCACCTTTGAGGGACTAATATGCACTCTTTAGGTAAAGGTGCACCTTCTGAAAAGGTACAGCCACAGTGACAGCAAGTACGTTTTTTCTGAGAGTGTGCTTTAACTCAAGCTCATAATTACACACACACGCACACACACACACACACACACACACACACACACAACAAGTCGGCCGTTTAATTTAGAATGTATGAACAATAACGGACACCGAGAAACGCTGAACATGTTCAGGTGAAAGAAAACAAACCCCGACCCGCCTCGACAGACTCTGACCCGATTTTTTTTTAAAAAAGGCGTTTGTCTTTGAGGTGATTATTTGGCCTATGCATGTTTACACATATGCAATTAAACTACTGAAGAATCAAAAACATCACCAAATCTAAAAGAAACCTTGAAGTGAAAGAACCCCGTAATTAAATATTTTATGTCAAACAATCAATCACTTAAAATATCCTCCAGAGATTCATATTAATATGAGGAAGTCACACATGAACACTCACCTTGATCAAACTTTTACAAGATACAGGATCTCAAATCCTCCAGCTTTAACATTATAAAGATAAACGGAAATTCCTTCTTAAACGTTCATATACTTTGATGCCGTTTTCCCCGTGTCGTATTCCTATTTTTCCTGCTTAAAATGGCGACAGGAGAACTAACTTTCACTTTCTATGTGTGACGAGAGAGAGAGAGAGGTAAACAGAGACGCGCGTTCACATGAGCACCACGGCGCATGCGTGTGAGAGCAGACGTTGTTGCGTGAACGCACGTTAGAGATTAATATTTTGTAAATAAAGTGGTAAATTATGTTGTTGTTTTTTTTTTGCGTTAAACACTCGCGTCTTTTTTACTCTCTGTGACACTGTGTGTCTTCTGCGCTCTTCATGCGGTGTGTGTTGGGGAGCTGAAGCACTGAGAGGAGAGAGAGAGGTTTAATAAACGGGTAAAGAGGGCCAGCTCTATCCTGGACTGTCCTCTGGACACCATCGAGGAGACGTGAGCTAAGCTGACTTCATCATAGACGACATCTCTCAGCCCTGCATGAGACTGTGTGTCCCTGACCAGCTCCTGATCAACTTTATTAATCCCCACATTTACATTCACAGCAGCAGTGTGTGTGTGTGTGTGTGTGTGTGTGTGTGAGAGAGAGAGAGAGAGAGAGAGAGAGAGAGAGAGAGAGAGTGTGTGTGTGTGTGTGTGTGTGTGTGTGTGTGTGTGTGTGTGTGTGTGTGTGTGTGAGAGAGAGAGAGACCTTTAAAATCTGATTTATTTTACATTAAATATTCCAAAACACAAAGAAACAAACGGAAACAAAAAAAAGCAACCAGTTCCGTTTAGATAACCTAGCACATACTTTATCCTTTACATTCTCCCAATTATTGTTTTAAACTCTTCACTTCCTAAATAAACCCCTAGAAATTGAAATCTATTTTCCCCCATTTTACATGTTCAGGAATAACTGGTAAGACCTCTGTTGAATGTTCATGACACCACAAAGCTTCCGTTTTACTCCAATTTAACTTGGCAGATGATGCCTTTTCATATAAACAAAGACACTTCTTAACTGTATTTACATCTTTTTGATTCTTAACAAACACAGTGATATCGTCTGCATATGCTGTCAGCTTAATTTCATTATAGATACTGTTACCTACACATATACCAGACACATTTTTCCTAAATAAACACAACAAAGGTTCAACTGCTATTGCATACGACTGGCCAGACAACGGACAACCCTGTCTGATTCCCCTTTGCATTTGTATTG
This sequence comes from Rhinichthys klamathensis goyatoka, assembly GCF_029890125.1. NCBI lineage: Eukaryota > Metazoa > Chordata > Actinopteri > Cypriniformes > Leuciscidae > Rhinichthys > Rhinichthys klamathensis. Next base: position 558,194 of record NW_026606968.1, read on the forward strand.
CTGGACTTAAACCTCCTCCAATTTGTACTAAACATGAAGCATTTGTGTGCAAAGTCCTAATCCAGGAAAGAAACCCATCACCACAACCAAAAACTTTTAATATTTTAAATAAATACTCATGATCTACACGATCAAAAGCCTTCTCTTGGTCTAACGATAGAAGACCTAAATTGATACCATTTAATTTACAATAATCTAGTAAATCTCTCACTAGATAGATGTTATAGTAAATAGATCTATTTGTAATACAGTATGATTGATCTTTATGAATGATATCACCCAAAACACACTTCAATCTATTAACCAAACCTTTCGCCAGAATGTTATAGTCAGTAGTGAGAATGGAAACGGGTCTCCAGTTCTTCATGAGACTTATGTCTCCTTTTCTGGGAATAAGAGCAAGGACAGCCCTCGGACAGCTCCTGGAAGATTCTGCTCCTCATAGCATTTCTGTACAACTTCATAAAAGTCTTTACCTATGATTCCCCACATGGCTTTATAGAAATCCCCCGGCAGACCATCAGTACCTGGTGCACGACCAGGCTTCAACTGCTGTACAGCTTCAGTCCATTCTTGAAAAGAAAAAACACTGTCCAAACTTGCACGTTGTTTTCCATTAAGAGTCGGAAGTTGCTCAAACAAGTCCGATGTCCTCTGCGAATCACACTTTTCAGCTCTAAAAGATTCTGAATAAAAGTCCACAGCAATTTTCCTCATGTTTTTTGGGTCAGATGTTTTAGACCCATCTGGGAATGTCAGACAATGCATTACACTCTGCTTTTTTGAGACTTTTTCAAGATTAAAAAAATATGTAGTTGGAGCATCCATATCATGGACTGACAGAAACCGTGCCCTTATAAGTGCTCCCTTAGCTTGCCCTTGCAGTGGAGAGTTCAGTGCATTCTTCCTCTCACAGAAGTTCTCCATCACAGTGTTTGAGTGCAGCACCATATTAGATGGCATCTTTACTATTTACTTTTCTAATTCATTGATTTTTTCTTTAATCTGTGTTGTAGAGAACGAAGAAAACTGTTGACAAAAAATTCTAATTTGTGTTTTTCCCAATTCCCACCACTGAACTAGGTTTTCATATTCACCTTTCTGTGAAACCCAAGACCCCCGAAAGTGTTTAAATCTTTCAATGAAATCTTTCTCCTGTAACAAACGTACATTTAATTTCCACTTTTGCACTGAGTCTGTGACAAAGACAAATTGCAAGTAACAAAATGATGGTCCGAAACACAACATGGCACAATGTTCGCAGACACAATCCTGTTATTAGCTTTTTTACAAACATAAAATCTATCTAATCTAGCTGCACTTATTCTCTCTTGTGAGATTTTTATCCAAGTGTATTGTTTAACTTTCCTCTCTCTCCACACATCCAACAAATCATTTTGAAAAATATTTTTTTTAAGAAAGGCAGGCGATTCAAAATCTGGTTCAGTATTATTCCTATCCAAAGTAAAATCAACTGTACTATTCCAGTCACCTCCTAATATTAGAAAATCATCTGCATTCACATTTTTCAAATATTCACTCAGTTTTTTAAATAGAATTATTCTATCTGCACTTCTGTTTGGAGCATAAATATGAACAAATATGAAATTATATTCATCAATTTTTGTTTCTACAACAAGAAGGCGACCTTTTTCTAATTCTACTTTTGACACTATATCAACATTGAGGTAAGGTGAAAAAAGTATGGCTACCCCAGCACTTAAACTTGTTCCATGACTTAAAGAGTAACTGCCCTCCCAACACAATCCCCAATCTGTCTCATTGCTCTCGTCACTGTGAGTTTCTTGTAAAAATGTTACATGCGATTCTTTGAGCTTAAGGAACTCAGTTAATAAGCCTTGTTTCTCTCTATTCCTCGCACCACTAATGTTTAAAGTACTAACTCTTAAGGTTTGCATGTTAAAAGAGGGGAGAAGAAACAGGAATGAAAAAAGACAGAGAGAGAAATATATAAGAGCAGCACCCATAACCATGTGAAAAAACTTCAGAACATCCACCTTCTGTCCTTTTGTTTGATCCAGAAAGTCATTAAACTCTTCCACAGAATACACACATCTCCAGATGACTGACTCAACTCAAACTCAGAAACTTCTGAACAACTGTCACTATCACATCTTGATTCATCAACACACACGTTATCATCAGTCTCAACACACTGCAAACCGCTTCCACTTGCCTTTTCAGCTTCCATATCAATGCCACATATAAGGTTTTATGACCTTGACCTCTCCACTCCTGGGGCGAGGTTGCTTGCTTCTTAGTGTGCGCCAAGTACTTCACACAGAACGGGCATTTGTCACTATGGCGTAGTGGGTATGGGGTTCCCACCGCGTCTCAAACGCAGCTCGAAGTTCCCTTGAAAGGGAACGTCTCAGGTTACGTATGTAACCCTGGTTCCCTGAGAGGGAACGAGACGCTGCGTTTGCCTGCCATACTTCCTGCATACCCTGATCGACTTGCTTCAGACTTTTCAGAAGCTGTCGCGGTCTGTTTTCAAGGGTGCTTTATAGTTTCCTGGTCTATGACGTCACCTTTACGTATCGGGCTTCCATTGGACTGATTTTACACGTGCTTCATGACGCAATCACGCAGAGCGTTCCCACCGCGTCTCAAACGCAGCGTCTCGTTCCCTCTCAGGGAACCAGGGTTACATACGTAACCTGAGACGTTTTCAGTCTCTGCACTTTTCTCCTCGTTTTGTTTTCTATGAGGACAAAACTATTTCTTGAGGCCTAATAGTCTCCACATTCAAAACCTCACTTTCCGTTGTAGCGAAGACAATACAATCACTCAAACAACATTATTAACAGCAGCAAGACTTATTCTCCAGTATCAGTTTCACAAAGCATTATACACAACCGAATAATCCTAGAATTGTGTGTGTGTGTGTGTGTGTGTGTGTGTGTGTGTGTGTGTGAGAGTAAGTGAGTATGTGTGTGTGTGTGTGTGTGTGTGTGTGTGTGTGTGTGTGTGTGTGTGTGTGTGTGTGTGTGTGTGTGTGTGTGTGTGTGTGTGCGAGAGAAAGAGAGAGAGAGAGAGAGTGTGTTTGTAAGTGTGTGTGTGTGTGTGTGTATGTGTGAGTTTGTGTGTGTGTGACAGTGTGTATGTGTTTGTGTGAAAACTTCTTCATTATCAGCTGCTCGTGCTCATCACTAACATGTCTCAGTTCAGTGAATTGATGGAGTTACTGGAGTAAAATTTACTCCGGGATATTGGTTTATTTCGATTAGGAGGGACTGTCAGTCTTAAAGTGAGTAACTTTAGTAACTTGTGGATCAGCGCTGACGCAGGCATTACAGCCTATCACGGATTGTCTGGGAGAGCTAAAACTTTGGCTTACGTCTAACTTCCTGAGCTTGAATGAGAGTAAAACCGAATTTATTGTGTTTGGTTCAAATGGACAATATTTACATGCCCCTGATTTTGCATCCTTGTCGCCTTATAGTACCATGTGTGCCAGAAACTTGGGTGTTTGGTTTGATACCAATCTTAAATTTGACAAGCAGATAAGTACTGTGATCAAGTCGTGTTTTTATCATCTTCGTCTTTTGTCAAAGGTGAAGCCTTTTCTTTCCCTTAAGAAATTCGAAACGGCCATGCATGCTTTTGTTACATCACGACTTGATTATTGTAACTCACTGTATATTGGCGCTTCACAGGCCTGTGTTGCGCGTTTGCAGTTAGTTCAAAATGCAGCGGCTCGGCTTCTTTTTGGGAAGCGTAAATATGAATCTATCACACCGACCTTGATCTCACTACATTGGCTGCCGGTCAAATATAGAATTGATTTTAAAATTCTACTGTTTGTTTTTAAATCCGTTCATAATGAGGCACCACAGTATTTGTCAGACCTCTTACACAGTCACGCTCAGCCAAGGTCACTCACATCAGCTGACTCTGGTCTGCTGCAAGTGCCGAGGACTAAAAAATAGAGGAGATCGTGCCTTCTCTGCCATTGGCCCTAAATTATGGAACGGTCTCCCGGCCCATATCAGAACTGCCCCAACACTATCGACCTTTAAGTCTACTCTTAAGACTTATCTTTTTTCTTTAGCGTTTAATATACCCTTACCCTTTATTTTATGATTTTACTTTCGTGTGTTATACCCATTTTACAACTGGTGCTTGTCTGTAAATTTGCAAAATTCTTGTATGCATGTACAGCACTTTGGTCAACCTCGGTTGTCTTTAAACTTGTGCTTTATAAATAAACATGTATTGTATTGTATTGTATTGTATGCGTGGTGGTAGTTCGTCTAGGTTCTTTGAACTCGAGAGGGGTGCCAATGGTGTGTGGTCTGTTTCTACATGAAAGGAAAGACCTACGGGAAAGTCTGAGAAGCGCTCACAAGCCCAGGCGACAGCTAAGGCCTCTTTTCAATGTGCGCATATCTCCTCTCCGTGTTTGTGAGTGCTCTTGATGCGTAGGCTACAGGTTTAAGCTGCTCACCTTGCATCTGTAGCAATGCAGCTCCTAGCCCGTATGATGATGCATCGGCTGAAACAACTGTGGTGGTTTTTGGATTGTAAAGAGCCAGCCCCGGCGGTGTGCTTAGATCTCTTCTAATGTCCTCAAAAGCTCTCTGTTGTTGCTCTCCCCATGCCCACATATTCTGTTTCTGCAGTAGATCTCTCAAAGGCTGCGTTTTCTCAGCTAGGTTTGGTAAAAACTTCCCTAGGTGATTTATCATGCACTTCATCTCCGCACTTCACTTACATGTGTTGGCTCGCTCATTTGTGTGACTGCACGCACCTTTCAGGATCTGCATGAACTCCTGACTCATCCAGTTTCTGCCCAAGGAACTTCACACTCTTCTTATTCCCCTTTTCCACCAAAGCATTTTGAGAGCCGGTTCGGAGCCGGTGCCTGCGCGCGAAACAGTTCTTTGTGTTTCGACAGCCAAAGAACCGGTTCTCGGCCAGGAAAACTGGTTCCAAAAGCGGCACCAACGCTTTGCTGGACTAGAACCGTTCTTTTACCACGTCATGCTTACCTCGGGGGCTGGGGGCGGGTTTAGATAACATATTTTCTGACCATAATATAGGATCGCAAAGCCAGGAGAAACATTTGCAGAAACACGATGTAGTCCGCCATTGTAATTGTTATGCTTGAAGTTGGCGCAAGCGTTTCTAGTTTTTTTTTATTTTTTTTTATTTTTTATTGAAAACATTATGTAAGCAAAGAAGAAAACAGTCACAATATAGAACAAATAAATGGAAAGAAAAAAAAAAGACACAAGACAGGGGTACATAACTAATCAGAAAAGATTACATATCAAAGGAAAAGATTAAACGACTTACATATTTCAATTGTTTTTAAAGCCTTCTTGGTTCACGAGTTAGAGATAATCCCAAAGTAATGTTGTACTTGCAAGCGTTTCTAGCTAAGATGTATGGCGACGTACACAGTGACGTAACGACGTCGTTCGCTGGGCGCTCTAGTCAGTGGAAAAACAAACAGGTTCTGAGAAGGTTCGCACCAACTCTGAACCAACTTTGAACCAGCACCAGTTCCGAACCAGTTCTTTTTTGGTGGAAAAGGGGTATTAGAGAATTCACATTTATCTTTGAGAGTCACTCCTTCCTTTTGCAGTTTTTGCAGCACAGCAAAGAGACGTTGATCATGTTCTGTCTGGGACGCTCCGAACACTAATATATCGTCCATGCGGCACAAGACCCCTTCTAGACCCTCCAGCATTTGCGACATCCTTTTCTGGAAATGTTCTGGAGCCGACGATATCCCAAAACACAGTCGGTTGAAGCAGAACCTTCCAGAAGGAGTAATAAAGGTGGTGAGGAGGGCTGAGTTCTGTAATAAAGGAAGCAGCCAAAATCCTGAGCTGGCGTCGAGTTTTGAGAAGACCGTGGCTCCTTCCAGTTGACCAAGAGCATGTTCCACAGAAGGAAGAATGTGTCTTTCTCTGTTTACTGCGCAGTTGAGCTTTGTTAGATCTACACATATGCGCACTGCACCGCGTGGTTTCGGATCAACGGCCATGCCTGCGCACCAGTCAGTCGGTTGTTCTACTCTGGTAATCACTCCTTGATTCTCCAATTCCTGCTTCACTCTTGACATGAGGGGTGATGGAATACGACGGGGTGTTGACAGTGAAAAGGGCTTGGCGTCAGGGCTTTAGAGATATCTCATAGTCTCCCTGCACTTTTCCCAGACCCTGGAATAATTCTGGAAACGGTCTTTTCACTGACTCCAGACTATCAAGGTTCACTGTATCGATTCTTGCTATGATGTCTAGAGCATGGATTGCCGGCCGCCCGAGTAGTGCCGTTTTCGATCCCGAGATCACATATATGTCTTGAGTCGTGGTATGTGGCACAAGACCCCTTCTAGACCCTCCAGCATTTGCGACATCCTTTTCTGGAAATGTTCTGGAGCCGACGATATCCCAAAACACAGTCGGTTGAAGCAGAACCTTTATTATTCGTGCTGAGTTTAGCTGTGCACCTTCCCTTGACCTGCAGTGAATCTTGACCTGGTCCCAGCAGTATCTCTGAGGTTTTCTGCAGTTTACCAAAGTTTTCCTCCTCAAACAGTTCTTCAGAAACCACCGTGACATCTGCTCCCGTGTCCACTTTGAACAACACCTCAGAATTATTCACTTTTAGTTTTATCATCATTCTGCTCTGTACTAACAGCACCTAAGAATGCTCTGCCACTCTCTTGTTCATCGCGAGTCATGTTTACTTCACTTATCCCTCTGGACCTGCAAACTTTCGCATAATGACCCGTTTTCTTACAAAGGTTGCAGTGTGCTTGTCTTGCTGGGC